>NC_084758.1:2062889-2095389 GCF_033978785.1 Entelurus aequoreus
CGTACATTTGGGCCTGAAACACTGGCTGGCATCCATTAAACTCACCCCCTAAAACCTCACTCTGGTCCGGGTCACAGGACCTTTGTAACCCACCCGGTTCAGTCCTTGTTTTTATCTTCCGCTCAGGACTAAACCTTGGTTCGTCCGGCATCGGAGACGCTCGTGCGTCTAACCCTAACCCTATCCCTAACCCTAACCCTAACCCTAACCCCTACCGAGCTAAAAGCCTGGGCTAGCAACCTGGTAACTTGCACTGCTCTTAAGGGAGTGATGTTTACCAACGTACATTTGGGCCGGGCTCACTGGCTGGCATTCGTTAAACTCACCCCCTAAAACCTCACTCTGGTCTGGGTGACGGCACCCTGTTTTTATATTCCGCCCGGGACTAAACCTGGGTCGTCCGGCGTGAAAGAGGAGCGTCCTAGGTACCAAGTTAAAAGCCTGAGCTAGCAACTCTGTAACTTGCGCTGCTCTTAAGGTTGTCAGGAAGTGAGGTTTACCAACGTACATTTGGGCCGGGCTCACTGGCTGGCATTCGTTACACTCACCCCCTAAAACCTCACTCTGGTCCGGGTCACAGCACCGTTGTAACCCGCCCGGTTCAGTCCCTGCTTTTCTGTTCGTCCGGCATCAGAAATGAGCGCACTAGCTATTGAGCTAAAAGCCTGGGCTAGCAACCCGATAACTTGCACTGCTCTTAAGGGAGTGATGTTTACCAACGTACATTTGGCATTCGTTAAACTCACCCCCTAAAACCTCACTCTGGTCCAGGTCACGGCACCCTGCTTTTATGTTCCGCCCGGGACTAAACCTGGGTCGTCCGGCGTGAAAGAGGAGCGTGCTAGGTACCGAGCTAAAAGCCTGAGCTAGCAACTCGGGAACTTGCGCTGCTCTTAAGGTTGTCAGAGTGTGAGGTTTACCAATGTACATTTGGGCCCGGCACAATGGCAAAAGAAGCTAGCATGCTAACACTAGCATGCTAGCCTCTTTTTTCTCATGTTTGTTACTTGACTGTTAGCATTTATATTCCACTTTGGCTCTTCAGCATTTCTGCAAATTTTCCACGGAAATGACATCGTTCCAGTTTTTGGAAAACTCTCCCATACAAAAGGTGCGTATAAAAAGTATTGCAAAAATAGTTACTGCATATGTAGAATTTAAAAAAAGTATTCTTGACTTTGAACCAGGACTTATTTGTGATTGTAAAAGAATAAAGTTGGTGAATAATTTGCCACTTTCAGTAACTGCTTCTGCATTTGTAAACACATCATCAGTCGACCTCAGTGTCCGGCGTCGCCATTTGGCGTGGACGCGTGCTGCACATTTGGCGTGGACGCGTGCTGCACATTTGGCGTGGACGTGTGCTGCACATTTGGCGTGGAGGCGTGCTGCACGTGATGGACGGCGTCTGCGATGGTGAAAAAAACCACCCCGTCGTCCCTCTCCGGGATGTATCCCCCTCGCTGAAGAGCGTCCAGGACGGCGGTGTTGCACTGAGCCAGGACCACCGTGACCCCGAGCTCGGCGTAATCCTGGCGTACTTCCTTCAGGGCGTTGACACCGACGCCGTCGAGGAACAAGATGGCGCTGCAGTCCAGCACTAATCCGCGTAAAGCGCACTGAGATTTCTTGTCCAGCCTCAAAGTGACACTGGCGGCGCTTTCGCCGTCTTCCGAGCGCAAAGCGTCCTGGACTCCTTCCTTGTCTTTGGACTTCTTCTCCAACTTGACGCGGCGAGTCTTCTCCTCCACGGGGTCCAGCCCCACGCGGCGGTACAAAGACTTCCTGAACAGAGTCTGGTTGGCGTAGTAAACGGGGGCGGGGTATCTGACCACGGCCACTCCCGGGTGGGTGTGCAGGCCTTGGTACGAGGCCAGGACCTCGTAGTGGTCCCTGCCGGGGGCGCGGCCCAGCTCCAGCACCTGCGCGCGCTGGGTCCGCACCAGCACGCTGAAGGCGGACACCAGTACCCCCACCAGGAGACCCAGCTCCGTGTTGACCAGCGCCGAGGTCGCCATGGTGATCAACCAGATGGAGGCGTCCACCCGGTTGGCGCGCCACATGCCGGGCACCTCGGCGAACTTCCGCAGAGCGCCGCGGAGGTTGACCACGATGATGACGGCGAGCACGCACCTAGACCCGGAAGAAAGCACAGGACAACTTTTAGAGTAGAGCCTTTTTAAAATGTGTTTTGTGACCCCCCCCTCTTTTCCTCTCACGCGAGACTCACTTCTGGAGGGAATAGAAGAGCGGCGCGATGACCAGCAGCACCAGCAGCAGGACCACGGCGCTGACCAGCCCGGACACCTGCGTCTGGCAGCCCGTCGACTCCTTGACCAGCGTTTTGGTCAGGGCGGCGCTGGTGGTGAAGCAGCTGAAGAACGACGGCAGGACGTTGCAGAAGCCGATGGCGTACAACTCCTGGTTGGCGTCCACTTGGTAGCCGTGCTTCTTGGCGAACATCTCCGACAGCGACACCGTGATGGCGAAGCCCACCAGCGCCATGGAGAAGGCGTCCACCGCCACGTTGGGGATGAGGGACCACGTCGGCATCTGCGGCGGCAGGAAGCCCGTGGGGATCTCCCCGGCCACCTCTGAGCCGTAGTCCACGTGGAAACGGCCGAAATGAGACGCCAGTGTGGCGATTATGACCACAAAGAGCTCAAAGGGGATTGGAGCCTGAAGAAGGAACAGGAAGTCAAAACCAGACTGAAAGTGAAAGAAAACTGAAGCAGTAAGTGTGCTTGATTTGTTTCAAGTTTGTCAGCAAGAAGGCTACTTCCTGTGACATCTTGGATTCTGGGCTCACCATAACCACCAACATCTGCTCTTAAAGTGGGGGAAGTGTTAACTATAACTACCAACATCTGCTCTTAAAGTGGGGGAAGTGTTAACTATAACTACCAACATCTGCTCTTAAAGTGGGGGAAGTGTTAACTATAACCACCAACATCTGCTCTTAAAGTGGGGGAAGTGTTAACTATAACTACCAACATCTGCTCTTAAAGTGGGGGAAGTGTTAACTATAACTACCAACATCTGCTCTTAAAGAGGGGGAAGTGTTAACTATAACTACCAACATCTGCTCTTAAAGTGGGGGAAGTGTTAACTATAACTACCAACGTCTGCTCTTAAAGTGGGGGAAGTGTTAACTATAACTACCAACATCTGCACTTAAAGTGGGGGAAGTGTTAACTATAACTACCAACATCTGCTCTTAAAGTGGGGGAAGTGTTAACTATAACCACCAACATCTGCTCTTAAAGTGGGGGAAGTGTTAACTATAACTACCAACATCTGCTCTTAAAGTGGGGGAAGTGTTAACTATATCTACCAACATCTGCTCTTAAAGTGGGGGAAGTGTTAACTATAACTACCAACGTCTGCTCTTAAAGTGGGGGAAGTGTTAACTATAACTACCAACGTCTGCTCTTAAAGTGGGGGAAGTGTTAACTATAACTACCAACGTCTGCTCTTAAAGTGGGGGAAGTGTTAACTATAACTACCAACATCTGCTCTTAAAGTGGGGGAAGTGTTAACTATAACTACCAACATCTGCTCTTAAAGTGGGGGAAGTGTTAACTATAACTACCAACATCTGCTCTTAAAGTGGGGGAAGTGTTAACTATAACTACCAACATCTGCTCTTAAAGTGGGGGAAGTGTTAACTATAACTACCAACATCTGCACTTAAAGAGGGGGAAGTGTTAACTATAACTACCAACGTCTGCTCTTAAAGTGGGGGAAGTGTTAACTATAACTACCAACATCTGCACTTAAAGAGGGGGAAGTGTTAACTATAACTACCAACATCTGCTCTTAAAGAGGGGGAAGTGTTAACTATAACTACCAACATCTGCTCTTAAAGTGGGGGAAGTGTTAACTATAACTACCAACATCTGCTCTTAAAGTGGGGGAAGTGTTAACTATAACTACCAACATCTGCTCTTAAAGAGGGGGAAGTGTTAACTATAACTACCAACATCTGCTCTTAAAGTGGGGGAAGTGTTAACTATAACTACCAACATCTGCACTTAAAGAGGGGGAAGTGTTAACTATAACTACCAACATCTGCACTTAAAGTGGGGGAAGTGTTAACTATAACTACCAACATCTGCTCTTAAAGTGGGGGAAGTGTTAACTATAACTACCAACATCTGCTCTTAAAGTGGGGGAAGTGTTAACTATAACTACCAACGTCTGCTCTTAAAGTGGGGGAAGTGTTAACTATAACTACCAACGTCTGCTCTTAAAGTGGGGGAAGTGTTAACTATAACTACCAACATCTGCTCTTAAAGTGGGGGAAGTGTTAACTATAACTACCAACGTCTGCTCTTAAAGTGGGGGAAGTGTTAACTATAACTACCAACGTCTGCTCTTAAAGTGGGGGAAGTGTTAACTATAACTACCAACATCTGCTCTTAAAGTGGGGGAAGTGTTAACTATAACTACCAACATCTGCACTTAAAGAGGGGGAAGTGTTAACTATAACTACCAACATCTGCACTTAAAGAGGGGGAAGTGTTAACTATAACTACCAACATCTGCACTTAAAGAGGGGGAAGTGTTAACTATAACTACCAACATCTGCACTTAAAGAGGGGGACGTGTTAACTATAACTACCAACGTCTGCTCTTAAAGTGGGGGAAGTGTTAACTATAACTACCAACATCTGCTCTTAAAGTGGGGGAAGTGTTAACTATAACTACCAACATCTGCTCTTAAAGTGGGGGAAGTGTTAACTATAACTACCAACATCTGCTCTTAAAGTGGGGGAAGTGTTAACTATAACTACCAACATCTGCTCTTAAAGTGGGGGAATTGTTAACTATAACTACCAACATCTGCTCTTAAAGTGGGGGAAGTGTTAACTATAACCACCAACGTCTGCTCTTAAAGTGGGGGAAGTGTGAACTATAACTACCAACGTCTGCTCTTAAAGTGGGGGAAGTGTTAACTATAACTACCAACGTCTGCTCTTAAAGTGGGGGAAGTGTTAACTATAACTACCAACATCTGCACTTAAAGTGGGGGAAGTGTTAACTATAACTACCAACGTCTGCTCTTAAAGTGGGGGAAGTGTTAACTATAACTACCAACGTCTGCTCTTAAAGTGGGGGAAGTGTTAACTATAACTACCAACGTCTGCTCTTAAAGTGGGGGAAGTGTTAACTATAACTACCAACATCTGCTCTTAAAGTGGGGGAAGTGTTAACTATAACTACCAACATCTGCTCTTAAAGTGGGGGAAGTGTTAACTATAACTACCAACATCTGCTCTTAAAGAGGGGGAAGTGTTAACTATAACTACCAACGTCTGCTCTTAAAGTGGGGGAAGTGTTAACTATAACTACCAACATCTGCTCTTAAAGAGGGGGAAGTGTTAACTATAACTACCAACATCTGCTCTTAAAGAGGGGGAAGTGTTAACTATAACTACCAACATCTGCTCTTAAAGAGGGGGAAGTGTTAACTATAACTACCAACATGGTGACCAAGGAGTAGCCGCTCTTCCTTTTACCTTCAACTTGGCCTTGAAGCGGTAGTTGAGCTCCTTGGTGGGCACCAGCAGCAGCAGACACACCAGGCTGGTCAGCAGGTCGCACAGGTTGGTCTGGCCCACGTTGGCCAGCAGACCCAACCAGGTCTTGATCAGCGTGAACCAGCCCTGGGGCCTGCGGAGCTTCAGGCCCAGGAGGTACTTGACCTGGGAGGTGAGGATGGTCAGGGAGGCTCCGGTGGCGAAGCCGCTGAGGAGGGGGTTGGACAGGTAGACCGAGATGAAGCCCACCTGGAAAACAGCCATCAGCACCTGAAGGAGATGACCAGAGGTAAAAAGGAAGTTACGCTCGACCAAGGTGGAACAGTAAACAGGAAGTGACGCTCGACCGAGGTGGAACAGTAAACAGGAAGTGACGCTCGATCAAGGTGGAACAGTAAACAGGAAGTGACGCTCGACCAAGGTGGAACAGTAAACAGGAAGTGACGCTCGATCAAGGTGGAACAGTAAACAGAAAGTGGTAAACAGGAAGTGACACTCGACCAAGGTGGAACAGTAAACAGGAAGTGACGCTTGACCAATGTGGAACAGTAAACAGCAAGTGGTAAACAGGAAGTGACGCTCGACCAAGGTGGAACCATATACAGTAAGTGGTAAACAGGAAGTGACGCTCAACCAAGGTGGAACAGTAAACAGGAAGTGACGCTTGACCAAGGTGGAACAGTAAACAGGAAATGACGCCTGACCAAGGTGGAACAGTGAACAAGAAGTGACGCTCGACAAAGGTGGAACAGTAAACAGGAAGTGGCAAACAGGAAGTGCTGCTTGACCAAGGTGGAACAGTAAACAGGAAGTGACACTCAATCAAGGTGGAACAGTAAACAGAAAGTGGTAAACAGGAAGTGACGCTCGACCAAGGTGGAACAGTAAACAGGAAGTGACGCTCGATCAAGGTGGAACAGTAAACAAAAAGTGGTAAACAGGAAGTGACGCTCGACCAAGGTGGAACAGTAAACAGGAAGTGACGCTCGATCAAGGTGGAACAGTAAACAGAAAGTGGTAAACAGGAAGTGACGCTCGACCAAGGTGGAACAGTAAACAGGAAGTGACGCTCGATCAAGGTGGAACAGTAAACAGAAAGTGGTAAACAGGAAGTGACGCTCGATCAAGGTGGAACAGTAAACAGGAAGTGACGCTCGATCAAGGTGGAACAGTAAACAGGAAGTGGTAAACAGGAAGTGATGCTCGATTAAGGTGGAACAGTAAACAGGAAATGAAGCATGACCAAGGTGGAACAGTAAACAGTAAGTGAAGCATGACCAAGGTGGAACAGTAAACAGGAAGTGATGCTCGATTAAGGTGGAACAGTAAACAGTAAGTGAAGCATGACCAAGGTGGAACAGTAAACAGGAAGTGATGCTCGATCAAGGTGGAACAGTAAACAGGAAGTGAAGCATGACCAAGGTGGAACAGTAAACAGGAAGTGAAGCATGACCAAGGTGGAACAGTAAACAGGAAGTGGTAAACAGGAAGTGATGCTCGATCAAGGTGGAACAGTAAACAGGAAGTGAAGCATGACCAAGGTGGAACAGTAAACAGGAAGTGAAGCATGACCAAGGTGGAACAGTAAACAGGAAGTGGTAAACAGGAAGTGATGCTCGATCAAGGTGGAACAGTAAACAGGAAGTGATGCTCGATCAAGGTGGAACAGTAAACAGGAAGTGAAGCATGACCAAGGTGGAACAGTAAACAGGAAGTGAAGCATGACCAAGGTGGAACAGTAAACAGGAAGTGGTAAACAGGAAGTGATGCTCGATCAAGGTGGAACAGTAAACAGGAAGTGAAGCATGACCAATGTAAAACAGTAAACAGTAAGTGAAGCATGACCAAGGTGGAACAGTAAACAGGAAGTGACGCTTGACCAAGGTGGAACAGTAAACAGGAAGTGACGCTTGACCAAGGTGGAACAGTAAACAGGAAGTGACGCTTGACCAAGGTGGAACAGTAAGCAGGAAGTGACTCTTGACCACGGCCGTACCTGGTAAATCCCCGCGGTGAACGTGACCGTCGCCCCCACGGCGATGGCGTAGCAGCTCCGGTCACACTGCGACATGGCGCTGCCGTTCCCAGGCGCCGCCAGGAGGGCGGCGCTGTTGTTGGTGCTGATGTCCTCTGCAAGGTAACCTGCCAACGCCAGCTCCCTGTCCACCACCTGGCCCACCAGCAGGCACAGAACCCCAAAAATGCCCACAGAGATGTGCCTGGAGGTGCCGAGGAGCGTGTAGATGATGGAGGAGAAGAAGGAGGTGTAGAGCCCATAGATGGGGTCCTGACCAGCCAGCAAGGAGTAGGCGATGGACTGGGGGACCAACAGGACTCCCACAATGAGTCCGGACATGACGTCGCCCAGGATCCAGTCTTTCAGCTGGTAGTGTGGCAGCCATTTTAGGATGGGAAGGAAGTCCAGGATCTTGGCCTTGACCTTCTGTGGCGAGCACGAGCAGTGCTTCTTCAGCCGCCGTGACGCCGCAGTCCAACAGCCGGGAGATGTTCCACCCTCCACTCTTTCCAGCATGAGCGGCCGGTGCTGCTCGCCCTCGGCCTTGTCCTCTGACGCGTCTCCATGATGCATCGTCCGACTCCGCTCTAAGGTCAACACAAGTCGTCAGTTGAGAGCCTTAAAATGTGACACTTCACAAACATTTTATGAGGGCCACGGCTTGATCACAGAACAGATGATTTATATTTCTATAGTACCTCAATTATTTATACTGCCAGTATTTCATTATTTGTGGGAAGATTCTAAATGTTACCGGTTAGAAAATGTCCTTCTGGTTGCATTAACATGGCATAAAAATATACATATATAATACAAATGATATATATACTGTGTATGTATGTGTGGAAAGGGAATGTGATCAGCGCGCTTGCAGGAGAAAAGGTCACCGCCTCTGTCCAAGGTGCTGAAAACAGAGCGCCATCAGACGGGGGCGTGGCATGTGCGGACGGCGAGACACAGCTGGCAGATGATTAAGATTGCGCAGGTGGTACGTGCTGATCTAATCATCTGTTGTCTTTAACAGTGAGCGGCCGGGCGCAGGAGGAAAAGGAGGATTGGAGCGACACAAAAGTATCTATTGGAGAACTGTGAAAACATGACGACAAATAAAGTAAGTTTCTTTCATGCACATTATCACTGGAGGACGAGGAATACGTACACATGCTTCACAACACACTGTAGCTTACCGGCATCACAATGTAAACAAACGCCACTGGTGGATCGACACCTGACATCCACTGTAATGATACCAAGTACAGGCACGTACGTATCTAATCGATACTACTATGATTACGTCGATATTTTTTGACATCACAACAACATCTTTCGGTTTTTTTAAATGTATATATTATGTTTATAAAGTAAGTGTTTATGTCCCTGGACACATGAGGACTTTGAATATGACCAATGTATGATCCTGTAACTACTTGGTATCGGATCCATACCTAAATGTGTGGTATCATCCAAAACTATGTCAAGTATCAAAGAAGAGAAGAATAAGTGATTATTACATTTGAACAGAAGTGTAGATAGAACATGTTAAAAGAGAAAATAAGCAGATATTAACAGTAAATGAACAAGTGGATTAATAATCATTTTTTACAGTTTCTTCTTTATAATGTGTAGAAAATAATAGGTGTATAAATGACACAATATGTTACTGCATACGTCAGCAGACTAATTAGGAGTCTTTGTTTGTTTACTTACTACTAAAAGACAAGTTGTCTAGTATGTTCACTATTTTATTTAAGGAGTAAGAAATCGCGTTTCAAATGTGAATCTATTTGTTGTGCGCCCGTATGCTTACCCTGAATTAGACGTTCTACAAGATCTTGTACTGAGTCCATGGCTCAACTTTTCTCCAGTTTGTGAGGTCATAAAAATGAAGCTGAAATAGAAAAGAGCCTTTCCCGAAGTTTTTACCTCAAATTAAACTCTGGGAATGATTGATATGCTGTATTGAATAATGAGGTGTGTGCCATGGTTCTTTCTTCAGAGTGTACATTTATTGAGAATTCATATTTGAACCGATACGGTACCCATTTCTGGTACCTGGGAATCCGTGTCTGTACTAGATGGTATCAATTTTCCCTATTTTGTGTGTCCTTGTTGTGGTATATGTTCATTTGTTTAATAATACAATTTAAATGATTGAACTTAATACTACTTAGAGCAGGGGTGCCCAAACTTTTTCAACTGAGGGCCACAGACTGACAAATCAAAGGATGCGGGGGCCTTTTGGTCGTTTTCGCCTGTAAAACCAGTACAATATATAGATTGTTTTCAAAGAACTAGCAAATAAAATTTTAGTCGGACATTTTTGAGAAGGCTGAAGAGCCAAAGCTGAACTGAAATGCTAACAGTTAGCATGCTGGCCAGATCGCGCCAAGTCACAAATATGAGCCTAAAAAGCTAGCATGCTGACAATAGCATGCTTACAGTTCGTATCAGTGAAATACCAAAATATATGTCACTAAATTAGCTAAAAAATGTGCTAAATTGCTAACTGTAACATGCGTTAAGTACTAAAATATATTACTCTGATGTGTTCACTGTACAAATTTGTTTAAAATGTTAGCATACAAAGTACTAACATATGACTGAGGTGTGTACTTATTAAATTTGCTTAAAAAAAAAAGCTGACATTCTAACGTTAAAATGCTAACAGGTATCATTGGTTAAGTAACAACCCATTTGACGCTGAGGTGTGTACTGGCAAAATAGCTGGCATGCTAACAATTGTGCCGCAGGCCGTTAAAAAAATAGCTACTAATGGCCCCGGAGGGCTGCACTTAGGACACACCTAGGTTACAGAAAGACAAAGAGCGCTTGATTTGCTCACCAGTATCCGCCTCCAGCAAACTACGGGTACTCTCGCCTCATTGGAGCATAGTTTGAACCTTCAAAACCAGCTGTAGATTTTTTTTTTTAAAGAACTCGAAAATTTAATTTCATTAGAAATTTCATAGGAATGTTGAAGAGCCGAAGCTGAACTGAAATGCTAACAGTTAGCACTCTGGCCAGACAGTAAAATATGAGAAAAAAAGGCTAGCATGCTAACAGTACGATAGCAATAGAATGCTTATAGTTAGCATTAGTAAAAATAGCAAAATATATGACAGGGAGGTGTATACCTGCTAAATTAGCTAAACAATATAGCATGCTAATGCTAGCATTGTTCAATTTCAAACTAACATGCGTCAAGTACCGTATTTTCCGCACTATAAGGCGCACCGGATTATAAGGCGCACCTTCAATGAATGGCCTGTTTTAAAACTGTTCGTATATAAGGCGCACCGCAATATAAGGTGCACCGCATTATAAGGCGCATAGAATCGACGCTACAGTAGAGGCTGGGGTTACGTTATGCATCCCGTAGTTACGAGACCTGTTGTGGCTCAATATTGGTCCATATATAAGGCGCACCGGATTATAAGGCGCACTGTCAGTTTTTAAGAAAACTGGAGGTTTTTAGGTGCGCCTTATAGTGCGGAAAATACGGTACCAAAACATATATTACTCTGAGGTGTGTACCTGAAAGTTTACAATGCTAGCCTGCTAATGTCAGCATGCATCAAGTACCAAAATGTGATTGAGGTGTAAAACGACAAAAAAGGTAGCATACTAACATTAGCATGCTGACAGGTATCATTCGTCAAGTAAGAAAAAAATTTGACGCTGAGTTGTATACCTGCAAAATTTGTAAAAAAAATTAAAAAAAAAGCATGCTAATATGCTAATGCTAATGATTGTTAAAAAGATAGCTACTGGCCACAGTTCTGACACCCTGGCTTAGTTATCCTTGTTTGCTATTGCTATGCTTGATATTACATGCATTGGTACTCGGTAGTGCTGAGTCAATTTGGTGATTTGGTAACTATAAAAACACCGAATTTGGTAGCCATTCATTGCCATTTAAACACAAGTATGCTTACTCCAGTATCCTGTAATAATGTGTACAGTATACAGTAGTATTTGTCGGGATTTAACGATAAACGGTATTTATGGTAAAAGTCCCAACGGTGAGGATTACAGGTTTGAATGAAAATGATTGTTAAATGTTGATGGATAACTGCACTTCCATAAACTCACGGACTGGAGAAAAAAAGTTAGCACTAGCTGGCTAGCTAGCTTAAATGCTAACATGAAAACATTGAACTTAAATCTAAACTTTTATGAAAACATTACTGTCCGATCCACTAAGATATGTCATTGTGTACATTGAACCCACGTCCTGTGCTCTATTAGCACAGAGTGATTGATCTTGACTTTATACAACAGGAAGTGACATCACGTGATGTCACATTAACAGGAAGTGAAGCGGACAACACACTTTTTGCCTTCATCGTTAAAAAAACAACTTTACAAACTAGAACGGAAGAAGATAAAGGTATTTAAAGACTGAAAGATGTTAAGAAGTATAGCAACACTGCCATCTAGTGGGCTGGCATGCACACTACAAGACCCTCAGCCATCTAGTGGGCTGGCATGCACACTACAAGACCCTCAGCCTGCTTGTGGCCCTTCATTTTTACAACTGCATAAGGAAATTGTGTAAGACAGCAAGGTTGTTGCCGTGGAAACGTAGTCTCATTTTCGTTCAGCTTCATAAAAACTAGCTCCATTTGACCGTTTAACCCTCAAGTTTACTTAGTTCAAAACTACGTCAAGCCTCAAAAAAGTGTTCTGAATGAGTCATATATTATTTTTAACTTTCAATGTTTTAAATTCTTCACCAGCTTCAGACCTGTCCATAGATATACAGTTTTACATACTCGTAATGTTGAAAAACACAATATAAAATAACTTGCAAAGTGGCATACTTTAGATGAGGTAATTACAGCCTTTAATATGTCAATCATTCATAACAACACTGATTTTGATGCATTTTTATTTTTGGAACAATGACAGTTTTTTACCAAAACCTCACACTATCACTTCTGAGCCAAACAACTGACGCGCTTAAAAAAGTTTTATTAGTAAGTCATATATTTTTTTATTTAACTTTCATATATTGTGTTCTTTGAACTTTATATATATTATAGGGAACACAAAATATGCAATATCTTCCAAAAAAAAGTTGCAAAGTGGAATACTTCAGATGAGGTAATTACAGCCTTTAATAGGTCAGTAATTCATAACAACTCTGATTTTGATGCATTATTATTTTTGGAAGAACGACAGTTTTTACCAAAAACTCACACTATCCCTTCTTAGCCGAAAAACGGACACACTTATCAGTAGGTCTTTTTTTTTTTTTAAATTTCAAACTCTTTAAATGTTCTTTTCAGCTTCAGACCTATCCATAGATATAATGATTGTATACATGTTTTATGTTTTTTTTTTTACTGTTGTATGTATATATATATATATATATATATATATATATATATATATATATATATATATATATATATATATATATATATATATATATATATATATATATATTAGGGCTGCAACTAACGATTAATTTGATAATCGATTAATCTGTCGATTATTACTTCGATTAATCAATTAATAATCGGATAAAAGAAACAAACTACATTTCTATCCTTAATCTTCGATTAATCGATTAATAATCGGATAAAAGAGACAAACTACATTTCTATCCTTTCCAGTATTTTATTGGAAAAAAATCAGCATACCGGCGCCATACTTATTTTGATTATTGTTTCTCAGCTGTTTGTACATGTTGCAGTTTATAAATAAAGGTTAATTAAAAAAATAAAAAATTGCCTCTGCGCATGCGCATAGCATAGATCCAACGAATCGATGACTAAATTAATTGCCAACTATTTTTATAATCGATTTTAATCGATTTAGTCGATTAGTTGTTGCAGCCCTAATATATATATATATATATATATATATATATATATATATATATATATATATATATATATATATATATATATATATATATATATATATATATATATATATATATATATTTATTTATTTATTTATTTATTTATGTGTGTCTATACAGTATATGTATTATTATTATTATTATTATTATTATAGGAAAAACAAAATATGCAATATTTTCCAAAAGACGAGTTGCAAAGTGGAATACTTTAGATGAGGTAATTACAGTCTTTAATAGGTAAATAATTCAAACAACACTGATTTTAATGCATTATTATTTTTGGAACAATACATTGTTTTACAAAAAACGAACATGCTCAAAAAATGTTACAAGTAAGTCATATATTATTTTTAACTTTTAAACGCTTTACATTTTTTTCAACAGCATCAGACCTATCCATAGATAAAGCGTTTTTATATATTTTTATGTTTTTTGTTTTTTTTTCATAAACACATGTATTTATTATGGGAAGAAGACAAAATATATGAGGTAATTCCAGTTTGACCAAGAAGTCACACCATCTCACTTTGGCCGAAAAATGGACAGATTCCTAAAAGTAAGTCGCATATATATGTTTATTTTTTCAACTTTAAACACTTCAAATCTTTCAGCAGCTTCAGACCTACCCACGGATACGATAAAATGTTATTGATTAAAAAAATGTTCTTAAGAAATAATGAGAAAATACAAAAATGATGGAATATTTTTGTGAACACTTTCTTTAAAGTGCAATATTTGAGGTCAGGTTTCGGTACACGGTGGATCAGTGGTTAGCACTCGTGCTTCGCTGCGAGAAGGAGAACAAAAATGCAGAACATTTCAAATGTCTTTTTGGTGGAGGGTGACTGAAGGGTTAAAGCGAGGAGGCCGTGGTTACGCTTCACACAACTGGCTGCTTGTACTAACTAGTGCAGGGGTCACCAACGCGGGCACCAGGTAGCCCGTAAGGACCAGATGAGTAGCCCGCTGGCCTGTTCTAAAAATAGCAGCACTTACCAGTGAGCTGCCTCTATTTTTTAAATGTTATTTATTTACTAGCAAGCTGGTCTCGCTTTGCTCGACATTTTTAATTCTAAGAGAGACAAAACTCAAATAGAATTTGAAAATCCAAGAAAATATTTTAAAGACTTGGTCTTCACTTTAAATAAATTCTTTTTTTTTTTTACTTTGCTTCTTATAACTTTCAGAAAGACAATTTTAGAGAAAAAATACAACCTTAAAAATGATTTTAGGATTTTTAAACACATATACCTTTTTACCTTTTAAATTCCTTCCTCTTTTTTCCTGACAATTTAAATCTATGTTCAAGTAAATTGTTTTTTTTTATTGTAAAGAATAATAAATACATTTTAATTTAATTCTTCATTTTAGCTTCTGTTTTTTCGACGAAGAATATTTGTGAAATATTTCTTCAAACTTGTTATGATTAAAATTTAAAAAAATATTCTGGCAAATCTAGAAAATCTGTAGAATCAAATTTAAATCTTATTTCAAAAACTTTTGAATTTTTTTTTAAATTTTGTTCTGGAAAATCTAGAAGAAATAATGATTTGTCTTTGTTAGAAATATATCTTGGTCCAATTTGTTATATATTCTAACAAAGTGTAGATTGGATTTTAACCTATTTAAAACATGTCATCAAAATTCTAAAATTAATCTTAATCAGGAAAAATTACTAATGATGTTCCATAAGTTCTTTTTTCAATTTTTTCAAAAAGATTCGAATTAGCTAGTTTTTCTCTTCTTTTTTTTCGGTTGAGTTTTGAATTTTAAAGAGTCGAAATTGAAGATAAACTATGTTTCAAAATTTAATTTTCATTTTTTTTGTGTTTTCTCCTCTTTTAAACCGTTCAATTAAGTGTAAATATCATTAATTATCAATAATAACATAGAGTTAAAGGTAAATTGAGCAAATTGGCTATTTCTGGCAATTTATTGAAGTGTGTATCAAACTGGTAGCCCTTCGCATTAATCACTACCCAAGAAGTAGCTCTTGCTTTCAAAAAGGTTGGTGACCCCTGATCTAGTGGAAGCTCCCCGCCTGAAAGAAAACATGTGGAGTTTCAAGTGGTCATATTACATGACCTCCTACTTTGTACTGGTGACACTTTGCCAGAGCAAATATCAACACGGAATAACACAAATGTAGTACAAACATCCAGGAAAGTACACAAAGTTAAAGTTAAAGTACCCATGATAGTCACACACACACACTAGGTGTGGCGAAATTATGACCCATCACCCTTGATCACCCCCTGGGAGGTGAGGGGAGTAGTGGGCAGCAGCGGTGGCCACGCCCGGGAATCATTTTTGGTGATTTAACCCCCAATTCCAAGCCTTCATGCTGAGTGCCAAGCAGGGAGGTAATGGCTCCAATTTTTATAGTCTTTGGTATGACTCGGCCGGGGTTTGAACTCACAACCTACAGACAAACGGGCGCTCATTTTTAGAAAGACTTTTTAAAGACATATTCTTGACCGGATTAAAGTCAATTAACTTTGCCAGACTCGATAGTCGTCACGTGCGTGCCTGTTTACGTTACCCAATAGTGATTGGTAACCGCACATCGGTAGCAGTGTTTCCCACACATTCATTTATTTGTGGCGGCCCGCCACGAAATAATTACGTCCGCCACAAATAAAATAAAAAAATATTTTTATTTATTTATTTTATTTTTATTTTTATTTTTTTGGTGTCCTGTCCAGCTTCTCAGGCAAATCATATAGTTGATGTAGATGCCCATATCGGCTGTTCACATTTACTTTACAAAAGAGAAGTGTAGGATACTTCTCTTGTTGCCTTATTTGTATTTGACCACTACTGTTTTCTGTTTATTTGTTACTGACTGTGGCAGGACACCTCTGCCTCTGTTTCACTTTATGTTGCTGGTAAATAATATGCTTGTAGTAGTAGGCTAAAGTTAAATTATTTAGTATGCACTAATTAAAGGGGCAGAGCTTTAAGAGACATTTTAGCTTTTATATTTTATAAGATATATTTTTTGTAAGAACCACAATTAATAAATATATTTCAGTGAATAACTTATTGTTCAAATCTGTATATAAATATGTACATAAAGTGTTGTAATTATATTGTAAGATGGATGAATGGATGGACGTTTAAAACAAAACTGTTATTATTAATTAGTAAGTATACATTTTTTTAGCCTTTTTAGAGAAAATCACATCATTGTAGTAAATTATGCAAATTACTCGATGATGGCATGTTGACCACACCCATAGCCACGCCCCCGCCGCCCCAGGTATCTTGGCAGTTTATGGCAAACACTGGGTAGAATGATGGACCAACTAGCATTAGCTCAAATGCTAACATGAAAACGTAAGACATTAACGTCTTTCCCCGTTAAGAAACATCCTACCCCAATCTAAAGGTGTGTAAGCACATTATTGTCTAAACAGCTAAGATACAGTACTCACATCGAACATAACATCTTTGGTCGTTATGACCTCCAGTGTCACCTTGAAACTGTCACAGAAACCGGAAGTGATCTCCCAATTTGCATTTATTGAAAAATATTGATATTCTAAAACAAATTCAAATGGAAGAAGATAATCATATTTAAACACAGAAATAAATACAATATGGCCCTTATGAAGCCAGGACAATATTTTTCAAAATGTTTCCTCTGACAAGAATGTATATTGCATTTTTATCTATGTTAGTTATTAAAAAATACAAATGTGGTTAACCGAGTTTAGTTTAGTGTTGAGTACTTTCAGAGCACATTCAACGTTACCGCAATAATAATGATCATTTTGGTCACAATAACTTTATTGTTTTGGTTTTTGTACATTTAGCAGAGACAGAACACATTCAATTGCTTATGGCTGTGATTTTTATTTAACTTTTGCTAACAGACAGAGAATATTTGTATTTGTGTTACCGTCAAATATAAGCCGCTACTCTTTTCCTACACTTTGTACCCTGCGGAATATAAAACGGTGCAGATCATTTATGGATTTTTCTTCACTGACAGCCATTATGCAAATTGTAAAAAAAACCAAGCAAAGACACTAAATAGGTGTGTCACTGCTTGTGCGATGTCGCCATCTTTTGGAAGAGTTTGCTCACTGCAGGTGCTGCATTGCCCTGTTGTTTAGACTGAGCTTTCAACCGGAAGTACCAGTGCTGTTCCGTCTTCTAGACGTCCATAGCGTTTCTCCTCGTAGGGAATCTTCATTCATCACTCCAAGCAACGTTTGTAAGTTTTACAATACAACTATAACAATTCATACTCACTAAACCGTCACATGGGTGTTGTCATGCACGTTTGCAAGTGCAACCGTAATGTAATGAAGCTGGCATCGTTAGCATTGGCTAATATACGAACACGTTTACGAGTGTCTGTGTTAGTGTTATTAACTTACAATGTTTCCATTGTTTCACTTTCACTAATTCCTCAGTAAATACACCAAAACGTGAGTCTGTTTAGCTCAGGGGTGTCCAAACTTTTTCCACTGAGGGCCGCACACTGAAAAATCAAAGCAAGCGGGGGCCATTTTGATATTTTTTTATTTTAAAAACCAATACAATATATGTATAAAAAATATACATTTAGGCCTCCACTCAGGCCAAAGGGTGTTGTCATTATTCAGTATTATTATTCAAGTTTTAAATCCATAGATCAACATTAGGTCTGTCAATATAACATTTTTAAAGATTTAAGTCGTATGCTCTTTTTGTCCAAGAAAACCCTGTTTTTTTATGGAAAAAACACAAAATATGCAATATTTTCACCCAATAACATTTTTAAGTGGAATATTTGAGATTATATAATAATTGGAGCCTTAAAAAGGTCAATAAAGGTCAATATCATTTATTTATCATTTAATAACTCATACCACTATTGATTTTAATTCATTATTATTTTTTGAGCGATGACACTTAAAAACAAATCACACAAAAATTATTGGGGAACCAAAAGGGTCCTACTCATTAAAGTGTTAAAAAGTAAATTATACATTTTTTTTACTGTTTACTTTTAACACAATAATCTTGAGATCAACTTCAGGGGCCGTACTTATCAAGCTTCTTAGAATGACTCCTAAGAAGTCTGCTAAGAGTTGACTTAAGAGTAAATAAATTCTTGGCTGAAAGCTGCACTTAAAAGTTAGTTACCAAGCGTCTTACTCACACTTTCAGCGAAGTGTAGGACTGAATCTTAAGTGTCACACTCAGAGCTGAATGACGACATTACTATGTGCCGTAAACGCAATTTTAGGTGACGTCATTTCTGTGTCCATAGAAATGACCAATCACGGAAGGGAATCCCTTGTCTAAGAATAAAGAAATATCTTGGAAATATTAGGGTGGACAATGGGAGTGTATATTTTGACAATAAACTACAAAATAATACAAAACAAACTAGTCCCCGCCGGCACTCACGCTACCGCTCCCTCTCTTCTCTTCTCTCGCCCACACACTCACTGACGTCACTCACCTCACGGCCACACACATACGCTACTGTCATAACATTTTCTTTCCGATTCATTAATTAGGCAACTCATTTGAAACTGGTGTGGGTGGCTCTATATATACTAGCCCACTGCAGACACATGCAGAAATCAACAAGGAATCGAAAAGTATTAAATATGTGACAAAAATAATATCCGCTCTGTCTAAACGATACCGTTTGATCAGCTGCTCGTCATCAAAAAAAAAAAAAAAACATCGTTCCGTTCCCTGAACGTTGGCGCACGTCTCTCTCGCCTCAGTGCCATCCCCTGCTGGCAACTCCTAACCACTTAAGACACCTCTGAAGGTCTCTTAAATATCGTGGAGAGTAGGAGTGATTCTTAGACTTAAGAACGTTGATAAAAAGCTTTTATTCTTAAGTTTGAGAGTAGGACTAAATTTCGCAAATTCTCAGGACTTAAGTGTAAAATGGCACTCTAAGAAGCTTGATAAGTACGGCCCCAGAACATTTCAGTCAATTATAAGTTGTATTTGTGTTTGTTTTTTGTTTGTTCGTTTTAGGCCCTTCTTTAAAAAAAAAAAAAAAAAAAAGCTCAATTTTTTATATGGCAAACACAAAATATGCAACATTTTCCCCAAAAAATATCTCAAAGTGCAATATTTAATGTGACGTAATTGGAGCATTGGATAGGTCAATAATTCATAATAACATTGAGTTTCATTCATTATTTTTTTTTTTAAGAAAGAAACAGCCTGCATGGCAGCTTTGTGTTATTAGAGTAAACATTGCAACATTTTCTTGTTACATTTCACCTGTTTGGTTTTTATGTTTTTAATTTTTTTAAATCGTATTTTAAAATGGGCCGTTAAAAAAATACCTGCGGGCCGCAAATGGCCCCCGGGCCGCACTTTAGACATCCCTGGTTTAGCTGATTGGAGAGCTAGCTTAAACAGCTAGTGGGTCCGTGGCCATGACTTCTGTTTTGTTTGATCAGCCGTTGTACTGCCGTGTTACAGACACGAAACAACTAAGGTATGTAAATAAACATTTAAAACATATTTCTGTGTAAATAACTCAACATGTATAATGTGCGACTCATAGTCCGGCGCGGCTACTATATGGAAAAAAATATTTTCTTCTAAAATTTAGAGGGCGTAGCTCAGGGGTCACCAACCTTTTTGAAAGCAAGAGCTACTTCTTGTGTACTGATTAATGCGAAGGGCTACCAGTTTGATACACACTTAAATAAATTGCCAGAAATAGCCAATTTGCTCAATTTACCTTTAACTCTATGTTATTATTAATAATTAATGATATTTAGACTTAATTTAACGGTTTAAAAGAGGAGAAAACACCAAAAAAATTACAATTAAATTTTGAAACATAGTTTATTTTCAATTTCGACTCTTTAAAATTCAAAATTCAACCGAAAAAAAAACAAGAAAATCTAGCTAATTCGAATCTTTTTATGGAACATCATTAGTCATTTTTACTGATTAAGATTAATTTTAGAATTTTGATGACATGTTTTAAATAGGTTAAAATCCAATCTACACTTTGTTAGAATATATAACAAATTGGACCAAGCTATATTTCTAACAGACAAATCCTTATTTATTGTAGGTTTTCCAGAACAAAAATTTTGAAATAAATTCAAAAGACTTTGAAATAAGATTTAAATTTGATTCTACAGATTTTTTAGATTTGCCAGAATATTTTTTTTGAATTTTAATCATAATAAGTTTGAAGAAATATTTCACAAATATTCTTCGTCGAAAAAACAGAAGCTAAAATGAAGAATTAAATTAAAATGTATTTATTATTCTTTACAATAAAAAATATTTTTTTACTTGAACATTGATTTAAATTGTCAGGAAAGAAGAGGAAGGAATTTAAAAGGTAAAAAGGTATATGTGTTTAAAAATCCTAAAATCCTTTTTAAGATTGTATTTTTTCTCTAAAATTGTCTTTCTGAAAGTTATAAGAAGCAAAGTAAAAAAAATAATGAATGTATTTAAACAAGTGAAGACCAAGTCTTTCAAATATTTTCTTGGATTTTCAACTTCTATTTGAGTTTTGTCTCTCTTAGAATTAAAAATGTCAGGCAAAGCGAGACCAGCTTGCTAGTAAATAAATAAAATTAAAAAAATAGAGGCAGCTCACTGGTAAGTGCTGCTATTTGAGCTATTTTTAGAACAGACCAGCGGGCTACTCATCTGGTCCTTACGGGCTACCTGGTGCCCGCGGGCACCGCGTTGGTGACCCCTGGCGTAGCTTATATACGGTGTGCTCTATAGTCCGGAAAATATGCTATTTGTTTGTTTTATTTACCCTGGGTCTTTAAACGTTTACATTTAAACTCCAATGTTAAAATATAAGAGAAATACAAGTTGCTTGCATTTAAAAGGGTATACTTGCATTATTATGATGTATTGTCATTACAAATAATGCTGACAATAATATTGTTTATGAGCAATCATTTCTAGGTGAAAATATCGCCCAGCAAAATGTGGCCCCTCAAGCAGAACACGAGCTGTGAGTGGCCTCGTTTGGCGTAGAGGAGCAGATATTAAAAAATGTCAATTAATGAATGACTGAATATGATTTGTTTACCGCAAACCTATCCCTAGCCACTTCCCACCCGCACATGAGCAAGGCAGATGAACTGGGTTCGAATCCCGGTAAGATTTGAGCTAGGACAAATGATAGATTTATGTTTTAATAATGTAAAATGTATCATTCGCATTATTATTTAACAAGGAAGGTCCCATTAATTGGTTTTAATACAAAACATGAACCAAATGACATAAACATCGTTGACATATATAAAGTGTGAACACATTTCGTAATGGAAAAGGAGGGGCCCCCACATAAAATCCTGCTGAGGTCCCAAATTTAGCCTGATTAAATTAATTTAACATAACTATATCTTCATTTTCACCCACACGTTTATTTCCTAATGTACATCAAGCAAAAACGCCATTACTATTCACTGCAGCTCGCTATATTTAACAGTTGGTTGAAAAAAAGTAAGTCAGTAAAAATAGACTGTTGGAGATCGGACGATGACGTCACAACTAACTCTCTCACAGCATGAATGCGCGCCTTTGTCAACAAGTCTTCAACGTGTCAAACCCACGCAGCCAATGTGGCACTTTTGACAGGCGTCGATGTTGTAAAAGGTTTGCGTGCAAGTCACTGACCTGAGCTCGACTCGCTGGCGACACTTCACAAGCGGAGGGAGAACTTATTTACTTTCATTCTGCTCCACTTCCTCACCGGAGACACCGCGGAGCGCCCCCTGCGTGATGACGTCACCTGCCGACGTGACACATGGCGCGTCACGTGAGCGAGTCCAAGATGGCCGACCGTAGACATCTTGTAAGGGTAGACAGCATGGAGCGCTACTGCCTACTGGCGCAGACGAGACGCGGGGCCGCCATCTTGGAGTGGTGATCCGCTCCAATCAGTGCAATTCATTTGAACTGTCAGCGCATTTAATTCATTTTACCTCACTGAATACCACTGATTTTCACCCGCTTTTTTGTCATACGTGTAGCTATGATAAAGGACACATGTTTTATTATTCATAGTTTGCTTAACAGTAATAGAATATTCTTCTATAAGTGACCAGATCAAAACTGGGAGTATAATCCCAGAGAAGGGTCAGCTATTTTGAAGTGGAAGAAACAATGTGATGAGGTTATATATACATGCTACATAAACAATGTGTGAATACATTAGATATCTATATATCTTATAGACTGTATGTCTGTTGCTGAGTTTATTCTGTCTTGACACTTTGTATTGATATTTTCTATTACATTCTTCCCTTAGATGATCATGTTTACAGTCATTGTTTTATTGTATTTTTGATGTATGTCGCTTTGGATAAAAGCGTCTGCCAAATACTTCAACATAAACATGCATTGCAGCAGGCCCATAATAATACGATTGTGTAACGGCGTAACCTAGCGTGTCAACAATTCTGCCTTACAAAAAAAATAATGTGGAGTTACACTTTTAACAATGTTTATTAGAATTGTTGTAATTTTTCTAATTCATTCATAAATTTGTATTATTATTTTTTTTAAATTAAACTAACTAAACTGTTTATATTTCAGTATATTTTATTTTTATTTTGAGAGCTTCGAATACTTTAGATCAAGGGGTGTCTAAATATACTGAAAAGTCAAGTATGGAGGGGCCATTTTGATCATTTATTTAAAAAATACATAAAAACAGATTTGATGCATATTTATTGACAAAACTTTGTGTTATATGTGACTAAGTATATTATCATTAATTATTAGTTTAAACATTTCAGGTTTTTCTAAGTATTTTTTTGCTCTTTTTGCTCTTTTTTTCTTACATTTTTACTGTTGTTTTTTCTTAGATAGATATGTTATTGTTTGAAAATACACACATACATGTACATATACATTCACTGTACAAACATACATATACACATACTGTACATATACATTCACTGTACAAACACACACATACACATACTGTACATATGCATTCACTGTACAAACATACATATACACATATTGTACATATACATTCACTGTACAAACATACATATACACATATTGTACATATACATTCACTGTACAAACATACATATACACATACTGTACATATACATTCACTGTACAAACACACACATACACATTCTGTACATATGCATTCACTGTACAAACATACATATACACATACATGTACATATACATTCACTGTACAAACATACATATACACATACATGTACATATACATTCACTGTACAAACATACATATACACATATTGTACATATACATTCACTGTACAAACATACACGTACACATAATGTACATGTACAAACATACATATACACATACATGTACATATACATTCACTGTACAAACATACATATACACATACTGTACACATACAAGTACATATACATACATACACTCGTGCACATAATCACCTTTCATGAAACATATATTAACGTTGTTGCCCTAGGGTAAACTGGGTATAACACATGGCACACTGACAACGCTTAACCTATTGTTACTATAACAATCTACAAGGTTAATATAGGTTGCATCTCTTTCTTCCCCTCCATTTATCTGCTTTCTTTTGTATCTCTAGTTATCATGACGTATATGTATTGTTGCATTTGAACAACTGTATTGTTGATAATAGAGGTCAATTATTGGTATTGTTCATTATCAATAGTGATATTTCTATTGGTATCTGTATTGCTCCATTTGTAGTGTAATAATGTTCATTGTCATTTCTGTATTGTTTTTTATTTCACTAACTGCTTATTTGCTATCACTTTTACCATCATATTTGTACATGTCCTATTTGCTGATGTTGCTCTATTGTTGTTGTTGTTGTTGTTGTTATTGTTGTGTTTGCTGTTGTTGTTTTTGTCTCTCTGTCTAATCCCCCTCTTGTCCCCACAATTCCCCCCTCTGTCTTCCTTTTATTCTCTTTCTATCCCCTCCTTCTCCGGCCCGGCTGCCCCAAATGATAATATAAATACATTGAATAAAGTCAAATACAAATAAGGCAACAAGAGAAGTATCCTACACTTACAGTACATTTGTACAGCCCGTATGGGCATCTACCCTCTACATCAAAAATATGATTTGCCTGAGAAGCTGGACAGGACAAGAAACAAACAAAAAAAAGAAAATACACAACTTTTAAAATGTTAGCAGACACATTTTTATTTTATATTTGCACAATGTATGGGATCGGTGTATCCGATACCAGCCTGAATCTGACATGACGTTGGATGGGAAAGAACCACCAGTGGAAATGGTGCATCACTATGTTGTACTTCCACTCCCTGCTCATAATGAAGTGCATTAGAAAACAAAAGTGTGGCAATGAGACAAAACACAAGACGGTGTGGTAATCCCAGGATTGTATTTGGGCTCAAGCTTATGTGATGCTTTAAAAGCACCTTTGTAATCCTTTCTGTTCATGCACCTGCAGACCCTGGGAGAGGACAGAGGGATTACTCACAACACAACAACTTCATCAGGTACCTGCTTTGGCTTTCCACTGGGCTTGCTTTATTAAATGCTCACTATCAGGATCTTTTTTTAACTCCAAAAAAAATGGTGGACATCACATGCTTTTTAATGTCTTTTATCCAAGTGTGTGGTGTCGGTTTAGCTTTTAGCGACCAAATAGGGTTTCTGACCATACCAGGCACTGCAGGGGCGGGCAAACTTGTTCCACCCAGGGCCACAGACTGACTAATCTGAGGATGCAGGGTCCATTTGGATAGTGATCACCTTCAAAACCAACACCATATATACTGTAGATCAGTGGTTCTTAACCTGGGTTCGATGGAACCCTAGGGGTTCGGTGAGTCGGGCTCAGGGGTTCGGCGGAGGTCGAGACACACCCGACTCATCGTGTAAATACAAACTTCTTCCTATCGGCGTATTACGGATACGACAACAGCTGACTGGTTTGCAGGTGTGTCATTTGTTGTGAGTTTATGCACTGTGTTGGTTTTGTTCTTTGAACAAGGTGATGTTCATGCACGCTTCATCAAGTGCACCAGTAATATAACATGGTAACACTTTAGTATGGGGAACATATTCACCATTCATTAGTTGCTTATTAACATGCAAATTAGTAACATATTGGCTCTTAACTAGTCATTACTAAGTACTTATTAATGCCTTATTCGGCATGGCCTCATTATAACCCTAACCCTCTAACCCTGGCCCTAACCCTAACCAAATAACTCTAAATTAAGTCTTTGTTACTTAGAATATGTTCCCCTAGTGTCCAAATAACTCTAAAGTAAGTCTTTGTTACTTAGAATATGTTCCCCTAGTGTCCAAATAACTCTTAATTAAGTCTTTGTTACTTAGAATATGTTCCCCTAGTGTCCAAATAACTCTAAATTAAGTCTTTGTTACTTAGAACATGTTCCCCTAGTGTCCAAATAACTCTAAATTAAGTCTTTGTTACTTAGAATATGTTCCCCTAGTGTCCAAATAACTCTAAATTAAGTCTTTGTTACTTAGAATATGTTCCCCTAGTGTCCAAAAAACTCTAAATTTAGTCTTTGTTACTTAGAATATGTTCCCTTAGTGTCCAAAAAACTCTAAATTTAGTCTTTGTTACTTAGAATATGTTCCCAGAGTGTCCAAATAACTCTAAATTAAGTCTTTGTTACTTAGAATATGTTCCCCTAGTGTCCAAATAACTCTAAATTAAGTCTTTGTTACTTAGAATATGTTCCCAGAGTGTCCAAAAAACTCTAAATTCAGTCTTTGTTACTTAGAATATGTTGCCCTAGTGTCAAAATAACTCTAAATTAAGTCTTTGTTACTTAGAATATGTTCCCAGAGTGTCCAAAAAACTCTAAATTCAGTCTTTGTTACTTAGAATATGTTCCCCTAGTGTCCAAATAACTCTAAATTAAGTCTTTGTTACTTAAAATATGTTCCCTTAGTGTCCAAAAAACTCTAAATTAAGTCTTTGTTACTTAGAATATGTTCCCCTAGTGTCCAAATAACTCTAAATTAAGTCTTTGTTACTTAGAATATGTTCCCCTAGTGTCCAAATAACTCTAAATTCAGTCTTTGTTACTTAGAATATGTTCCCAGAGTGTCCAAATAACTCTAAATTGAGTCTTTGTTATTTAGAATATGTTCCCTTAGTGTCCAAAAAACTCTAAATTAAGTCTTTGTTACTTAGAATATGTTCCCCTAGTGTCCAAATAACTCTAAATTAAGTATTTGTTACATAGAATATGTTCCCCTAGTGTCCAAATAACTCTAAATTAAGTCTTTGTTACATTAGAATATGTTCCCCTAGTGTCCAAATAACTCTAAATTAAGTCTTTGTTACTTAGAATATGTTCCCCTAGTGTCCAAATAACTCTAAATTAAGTCTTTGTTACTTAGAATATGTTCCCTTAGTGTCCAAAAAACTCTAAATTAAGTCTTTGTTACTTAGAATATGTTCCCCTAGTGTCCAAATAACTCTAAAATAAGTCTTTGTTACTTAGAATATGTTCCCCTAGTGTCCAAATAACTCTAAAGTAAGTCTTTGTTACTTAGAATATGTTCCCCTAGTGTCCAAAAAACTCTAAATTAAGTATTTGTTACTTAGAATATGTTCCCCTAGTGTCCAAATAACTCTAAATTAAGTCTTTGTTACTTAGAATATGTTCCCAGAGTGTCCAAAAAACTCTAAATTAAGTCTTTGTTACTTAGAATATGTTCCCCATACTAAAGTGTCACCAAAAACATATACATTTGTCTTGAATTTGAAAAAAATAAACATTTTATTTTTCACTAAAGGGCTCGGTGAAT
Source organism: Entelurus aequoreus (assembly GCF_033978785.1). Classification (NCBI taxonomy): domain Eukaryota; kingdom Metazoa; phylum Chordata; class Actinopteri; order Syngnathiformes; family Syngnathidae; genus Entelurus; species Entelurus aequoreus. The sequence continues at coordinate 2,090,105 of NC_084758.1, forward strand.
GCGTATATGAAACTGGTGGGGTTCGGTACCTCCAACAAGGTTAAGAACCACTGCTGTAGTTTGTTTCTCAAAGAACTAGAAAATACAGTTTTGATGGAAATTTCTTTTGAACGTTGAAGAGCCAAAGCCGAAAGGAAATGCTAACAGTTAGCAGGATGACCAGATAGCGTCACGTAACAAAAATTATGAGCTAAATGACCTAAAAACAAGCTGGCCTTTTAACAGTACTACTCACAATAGCATGCTAACAGTTAGCATGAATGAAATACCAAAATATATGACACTAAAATGTAAATGTGATAAATTAGCTAAAACAATTAAATCCATCATGCTAATGATAGCGTGTCAAAATGCTAACTGTCACATGCATCAAGTACCAAGATATATTAGTCTGAGGTTCGTACCGAAACATTTGTTTAAAATGCTAGCCTGCTAACATTTTAATGCATCAAAAAAGCAAACACGACTAGGGTGTACACCAGCTAAAATAAAACAATCAAGCCTGCTAATGTTAGCATGTTAAAATGGTAACTGTAACAGGCATCAAGTACCAATATATATATTACTTGAAAAATGTGTTGAAAATGTTAGCCTGCTAACGTTGGTATGGATCAAGTACCAAAATATGACTGTGCTGTATGCCTGCAAATTTAGCTTGAAAAACGAACATGCTAACAGTACTATGCTAACATAAACATGCTTACAGTTAGCATTAGTGAAATACAAAAATATATAACACGGAGACACATACCTGCTAATTTAGTTTTAAAAAAATCTATCATGCATGTTAAAATGCTAACCGTAGCATGTGTCAAGTACAAACCCCGTTTCCATAGGAGTTGGGAAATTGTGTTGGATGTAAATATAAATGGAATACAATGATTCGCATATCATTTTCATGTTAAAATGCTAACCGTAACATGTGTCAAGTACAAAGTACCATTATATATTATTCTAACATTAGCATGTATTAAGTACTAAAATGTGACTGAGCTGTATACCAGCAAAATTGGCTAAAAAATAAAAAAACTAGCATAGTAATGTTAGCATGCTAATAGGTATCATTTCACAAAATGATATCACAAAATATTAGACGCTGAGGTGTGTACTTGAATAATTAGCTAATGTGGACACCCCTGTGCTAAATAGTGAATAACATTGATTGGTTGTGATTGTTATGATATGGTAATAACGACAATCCTAGACCTAGACTAAGCGTGAAGGTTGTGCTTTGAACGTAGGACCCGCCTCACAGCCATGGTGGACGCAGCCACGGCCGAGCAGTTCCTGGACGCCAACCCGCAGTTCGCCAAAGACTACTACGATGTAAACTTCAGGCCCAAAGTGGTGTCGGAGCTGCTGGACAACAACCGCAGGACGGCGGTGGACGTCAGCCACTTCCACCAGCTGAGCATGGTGGAGGAGAGCGAGGTCCTGTTCGACCTGGTGCGCGACATCCAGGACAACCTGCAGATGGAGAAGTCCGTCTTCAACCTGATGAGGCACCTCAGCTTCATGATGAGGGCCGAGCGCATGAGCCTCTTCATGTACCGCCAGAGGAACGGCGTGGCCGAGCTGGCCACCAGGTACGTCATCGCTTCTCAAATTGGGAGTTCATGATAAACCCTGGTCAAATACCACACCGTTGCACGTCATATTCATCGTAAAACCGCGACTGATTACCGAACGGTGAAAAACTCACTGAACATTTTGTGGAGAAACAGCTAGGGCGCTAATTGTCAGGTTCAAACACTGACGACATCTATTAAACAAGACAAGAAGCAAGGAATTAAACAGAGACCGAATTACATTTGGCTCAATGAGGAGAAAGGTGTACACCTGTACCCGTGTACAGTGTTCCACGCTCTAACGAAACATTGTACGCCTCCTCTTTTATTGGGACTTTCCCTGATTACATGGCAACAACTGTTTCTAAAGGGACGGGGGTCGTAAACAGCCATCGCCTTTGATTACAAACAGTTCAAAGAAAAGGTCTGTTCGGTTCAAACACTGATGGCATCTATTAAACAAGACAAGAAGCAAGGAATTAAACAGAGACAGAATTACATTTGGCTCAATGAGGAGAAAAGTGTACACCTGTACCCTTGTACAGTGTTCCACGCTCTAACGAAACATTGTACGCCTCCTCTTTTATTGGGACTTTCCCTGATTACATGGCAACAACTGTTTCTAAAGGGACGGGGGTCGTAAACAGCCATCGCCTTTGATTACAAACAGTTCAAAGAAAAGGTCTGTTCGGTTCAAACACTGATGACATCTATTAAACAAGACAAGAAGCAAGGAATTAAACAGAGACAGAATTACATTTGGCTCAATGAGGAGAAAAGTGTACACCTGTACCCTTGTACAGTGTTCCACGCTCTAACGAAACATTGTACGCCTCCTCTTTTATTGGGACTTTCCCTGATTACATGGCAACAACTGTTTCTAAAGGGACGGGGGTCGTAAACAGCCATCGCCTTTGATTACAAACAGTTCAAAGAAAAGGTCTGTTCGGTTCAAACACTGATGACATCTATTAAACAAGACAAGAAGCAAGGAATTAAACAGAGACCGAATTACATTTGGCTCAATGAGGAGAAAGGTGTACACCTGTACCCTTGTACAGTGTTCCACGCTCTAACGAAACATTGTACGCCTCCTCTTTTATTTGGACTTTCCCTGATTACATGGCAACAGCTGTTTCTAAAGGGAACGGGGGTCGTAAACAGCCATCGCCTTTGATTACAAACAGTTCAAAGAAAAGGTCTGTTAGGTTCAAAGACTGATGACATCTATTAAACAAGACAAGAAGCAAGGAATTAAACAGAGACCGAATTACATTTGGCTCAATGAGGAGAAAGGTGTACACCTGTACCCTTGTACAGTGTTCCACGCTCTAACGAAAGATTGTACGCCTCCTCTTTTATTGGGACTTTCCCTGATTACATGGCAACAGCTGTTTCTAAAGGGAACGGGGGTCGTAAACAGCCATCGCCTTTGATTACAAACAGTTCAAAGAAAAGGTCTGTTCGGTTCAAACACTGATGACATCTATTAAACAAGACAAGAAGCAAGGAATTAAACAGAGACCGAATTACATTTGGCTCAATGAGGAGAAAGGTGTACACCTGTACCCTTGTACAGTGTTCCGCGCTCTAACGAAATATTGTACGCCTCCTCTTTTATTTGGACTTTCCCTGATTACATGGCAACAGCTGTTTCTAAAGGGAACGGGGGTCGTAAACAGCCATCGCCTTTGATTACAAACAGTTCAAAGAAAAGGTCTGTTCGGTTCAAACACTGATGACATCTATTAAACAAGACAAGAAGCAAGGAATTAAACAGAGACAGAATTAAATTTGGACTCAATTGAGGAGAGACGCCGGGACACTGTACTCTTGTACAATCTCCAGCACGCTCTGGCGAAAGATGGTACAACTCCTCCTTTATTAGACTTTCTCTGACCACAGCTGCTTCCAGAAGGGAAGTGGCTCGTAAACAGCGTTGCCTTTGGTTACAGAACAGTTCAATAGAAAAGGTCGTAAACGAGTTCAAAAAGAGTTTGTAAAACAGTTCAAAAAGGTGGCCATAAAACAGTTCAAAAAGGTGGCCATAAAACAGTTCAAAAAGGAGGTTCAAAAAGAGGTTGTCTGGAAATTGGGCAGATCCTGCCTTCTCTCTGCTTTGAAGTCCTTGGGTTAGAACAATATCTTTCTGTTGCTTACCATACATGAGAGAAAGCAGAAACCCCCTCATGTTGCTTTCCCCCTTACACGGTGGAGTTTTACCAGCCTGCTTCTTGGTAGGTTTCAAAGACAGCTTGTGTCTTCTTGCCAGGAACTCACTTCAACACAAAGTATTGTGATCATTTAGATAGAATTATTCTGACGAGGTCGTAAAACAGATCAAAGAAAAGGTCGCCCGGAGGGGCGTCTGGTCCTGCTTCCTCTCCGCTTTGTAGTTCTCGGGTCAAGACCAAATCTTCCTGTGGATTACAATACATCAAAGAAACAGAACACCATGTTGCTTCCCATCCTACAAAGTGTGGTTTTACAAGCCTTCTTCTTGGTAGGACCAAAGACAGCGTTTGTCTTCTCGCCGGGAACTCATGGCAACACAAAGTTTTGTGATAACTTAGGTACAATTGTTCCGACGCTAATCGCTACCTAGCTTAAATGCCAACACAAATACAGGTGGGTGCTAACAACAGAGAGCGTTATAAACACATTGCTGTCTGTGCAACTAAGCTAGAGCAGTAGCTCTATCATCATCATCAATCTTTATAGCAGACCTTAACATCCATTACACACATCAAAAACACAATACAAAACATTGGAAACAAAACAATAAAACATTAAAAAAAACAACAACAATACAACCTAAAGCCCAAATGTCAGTTGCTGAGTCCAGATGAGTACACTGCAAAAAGTGAAATCTAAGTAAGATGAATTATGTCAAATAAGGCTGATAGTTGCTTATTTTCTGTCTGATAAGATCATTCTTCTCACTAAGCAGATTTGATGTTAGAGTGTTTTACTTGTTTTAAGTGTTTTGCTCCTCAATGATCTCAGTAAGATATTACAGCTTTGATGAGCTATATTGAGTAAAACATGCTTGAAAGTGGAATATCAAGTGTTGCAAAGCTGTGTCATCAACACTCACAAGTAGAAAACTACTTTTTTTCAAGTCATCATTTCTTATTTCAAGCATAAACCGAAAAAATCATGACTTTGACACAATTGTGTATTAGAATTAAAACAGATGACAGCCAAATGGACTTTGCTGTTTTATTTTCAATGAAACAAGAGAAAATATGTACTCATATAGTAGTACAGTTGGCACAGTACAGTAAACTGACAGTTAATATTTAAACATTTAACATGTGACATTTCTAACTAGTTTGACCAGAAATAGCTCATGTACATTCAAGTAAATTATTCAAAATGACAATAAAAAAAAATTTGGCCGCGGGCCGGGCTGTGTATATATATATATATATATATATATATATATATATATATATATATATATATATGTATATGTATATATATGTATATATATATATATATATGTATATATATGTATATATATATATATATGTATATATATGTATATATATATATATATATATATATATGTATATATATATATATATATATATATATATATATATATATATATATATATATATATATATATATATATATATATATATATATATATATATATATATATATATGTATGTATATATATATGTATATATATATATATAAAGCAAAAAA
>NC_084758.1:2097889-2137889 GCF_033978785.1 Entelurus aequoreus
TTGACATTTTTTTTCAGCCAATTCAGACCTTTCCATAGATATAAAGTTGTATACATTTGTAATAGTTTTTAAAAAAATGTTTTATGCTTTTTTTTGTTAAAAATAAACACATTTTTATCGCAGGGTCATTTTCCGGACTACAGAGCGCACCAATGTATAAGCCGCACCCACTAAATTTTAGAAGACACAATTATGTTTCCATATATTAGCCGCACCGGACTTTTAAGCTGCAGATATGTACGTTGTGAAATGAGTTATTTACACAGAAATATTCTGCAAATGTTTATTTACATACCTTAATTGTTTCCAAACGACGTCTGTAGCACGGCAGTAAAACGGCTGATCAAACAAAACAAAACAGAAGACATTGTCATAGTGCAGAAAAATCCATATATTAGCTGTGCCGTTTTACAAGCCGCAGGGTTCAAAGTGTAACAAATAAAAGTAGTGGCTTATAGTCCGGATTTACAGTAATTTCCTGTCAAATGTCAATTTTTTCTTCGTATAAAAGCAACTTATTTCCCTTAAATTCTTGTTGCAAATTGTCACATAATGTTGTTTTTTTTATCCTTGTAATATGTTGATTTTCTCGTAAAATGTACCTTTTATTCCTAGACACCGATCACAGTTTGCTTCCCGTTGTTGCCGTGACTGTACCCCCCCCCCCCCCCCAGGTTGTTTAACGTCCACAAAGATGCCGTGTTTGACGACTGCTTGGTGCCGCCTGACAGTGAAATAGTCTACCCGCTGGACTTGGGCATCGTGGGTCATGTGGCCTCCACCAAGAAGATGGTCAACGTGCCCAATGTGTCCCAGGTATGTACCTCTCTGGGACTTATACTTGCATGTACAGTAATATTTTGTAGCATCTTTCATAACAAAAACAGTATGGTTGTCACTCAAGGTGAGTCTTTATTTCAACAGTTTTACATTTTGTGATGTCTTGCATGACATTTGTGGCTTGAAGGTCCTTTTTTAAATTTAATTTAATTTATTTAAAAAAAAATGTATTGGCCAATTATGACATTAATAACATTTTTTTTTTCTAAATGTCAAAAAAACATGTGCTGTATATGTTTGAATAAATATATAAGTACATAAATAAACAAGTGAATAAACAATAAGACAGCAAAAAGTACAACAAATAATAAACTTTATTTCTTATTTTTGCGGGTTGGTAAAAAGTCACTGAATAGGTTTTGTGAAAATTAAGGCTTTTTAATTAAGCGAGGCCTTAAAAATCACACATGCTATTAACTAATCACAAGTTGGCCATTAAGTTATACTATTGAGCTAAAAAAAATTAGCATCATTAGAATCAGAATCAGAATACCTTTATTGTCATTGTATGGAAACAACGAAATTGGACAGCAATCCAGCTCAGTGCTTTTAAACAAACCTACATGAAATAGTGTTAAGACTACAACAATAATAAAACTATTTAAAAACATAATAAAATATTAAAAAAACATATTGCACAGTAGATCTTTATCAGAGGTAAGCAAGTAATAAAGTGGTGAGTGTTCAGGTAAGTGCAAAGTTTAGGGCATTAACAGCTCTAGGATAGAAACTGTTTTTCAGTCTATTTGTCCTTGCTTTGATGGTCTTACAGCGCCTCCCTGAGGGCAGGAGTTCAAGCCAGTGCTGACCTGGGTGGGATGAGTCCTTGAGGATGCTGTTTGCTCTCCTGTTGCATCTTTCATATCATACACTATATCGTAACAGTAATCATTTCTTGAAAAAACTTACATCTGGTAATGTCTGTGTCTTATAATGAAGTATTTTAGTAAATAAAACCCCGGAAGACAAATTAAACGGTCAACCCCTCCAGATCCAATCACAGGATTTAAAGAAAAGGAGGGGTGAGCGGAGCCTACGAGAAGCCTCCTCATTGGCTGACGCAGTATTTCGTGAAGCGAAATTGTCAGTAAAGCATGGCTGCCCAACACCCGCCTGGAGAATACGGCGATACCTGCGCTTTCTGTTACATCATGTACTGATAAACACCCCAAAAGAGGAAGAAAAGAAAGAAAACCAAGAAGAGCCAAAACTGGAATAAATATTGGTCTGATGTATTCAAAATGGAGGGCATTACGCGCCAGTCTTGGACTAACTTTGGTTGCGCAAGTGGCTGTTTTCCTTCTACACAGCTCATCTAATGTTCCATTTTTCGTGTGTATCCTCTTGCGTGGTGACGTGAGTTACCGATAGTCTGAAACAAAATACGAACTAGAGAATCTTTCCATGCAACTTCAGACTGTCAACAACCGATGCGTGTACAGCTCTCCTGCGCCATTCCGTGCACTTCCGTAGAGGAGGAGACTAGGACGGACTCTCAAAAAGGTGCGCAGAGTGAGGAGCGGGATTTACGGTTTGAGTTCTGCCCGGTGAATCCAAGTACACCAGCTTTGAAGGCAGGCTGCGGTTAACGGTGGCAAATTTCTTTGGCGTGACCAACAAAGCAACTTCTGCTGACACCGCCACAACTTGGGCCCCCTGGCTTTCAACTACCAATCTCCAAAAGCTTGAAAGCGCCCAGTTCAAAGCTGCCAGAGCCATCACTGGTCATCTCCGGTCCACCCCTAAAAATGCATCCTGAAAGAGACCCGTCTAACGCTGCTGGAGGCCCGCTATGAAACCATGGCAGTTCTGAAGACAGATGACTTCCTCCACCAAGCTGACTCCGACCCACGCAGACCGACCGCGACTCTACCGGGCGGTTGGCAAAGAAAGACTGGCGCAGCTCAACTCTCTCGACCATCAAAAACCTCAACCTGCTGCCCCTGCAGTGAGTCGGTGAGATGAGTCTTCCTTGGGAACGCCCGCCCCAGCAGCCATCCTTCTGAGGCCCACAGACAAGTCGATGCCACAGACGGTCAACTGGAAAGGGCCAGGTTAACCATCCACTAGGTAGGCGAAAGCGCCCGGCAGATCTACACCAATGGGTCTAGAGTCGGTGGTACCACTGATGGAGGATACTCCAGGGACATGATGTCCTCCACAGTTGGCACACCTTGACGGGAACTCGTAGTAGTTCATCCTCCGTAGAGAAAGCGGCACTCAAAGCTGCTTTAGGTTGGCTGATGAGTTGAGACAACTGGACGTCCGCAACTATCGCCTGTGATTGCAAATCAGTTGTCGAAACTGTCTGCAAACCGTTCCAACATGACCTTGTCATTGTGGCTCAACTCGTCTCAACAAGAAGGTTGCAGATCGTCCGGATCCCTGGGCACTGTAGTCTTCGTGGCAACGAGATGGCAGATGAAGAGGCCAAATTGGGGTCCCTTTGTCCCCGACCTGCCGAGACCATCCCAGGTCCTTCAACAAAGAAGGCGAAAATACGTCTTTCCTCGCAAACACCCTCGATACCAATCTCTGCAAACGCAAGATCGCCGAAGAGTGCCCTAACAAAGGCGGACCCAACTGATCTCTTAGGATTCTGTAGCGGCCATCATCCTGTCTGCCGCTGACTGCACCTCACAGGTACGTCAGAATCCCATCTCTGCTGGCTCTGTGGGGACCAGATCAAATCCTCTGAGCGTCGGTGGCTCAGATGTCCCTCCTTCAAAGCGTCCAGTTACCCTCACAACGTCAGCACCTCCTTCGCCGAGCGCCTTCGCCTTCCACAGCCAGCTACGGCACATCTGAGGTTCTTCCTCAGGCGCCGATCAGGGTTTTTTGCTGACCCACAACTGGTGGGTCAGCATAAAACCCTGATCGGGACATCTCCACTTTCAAGTTTGCACTAGGGGAATGGAAATGACCCAATATCTTTGTCCTCCATTCTCATCCTCTCAGCCTTCCACGATGTATTTTCATGGCCACCAGGGGGCGACACCACATGACACAATCTTCTTATCACTAATACCTTTGACATTTGGAAGTGTTGGCTTAGTGTCGTCTTAGTTTGAAGGCAGCAGGCCAAGCAAATCCAAGCAAACGACAAATTGATTGTTCACATTCTCCTAATGTGTGGGGGAACAAAAACTGGAGCAGTTCTAAAGTCTCCTGGCTGCAGCGTTAAAGCACCGTGGACGGACTTCCTGGGGGACGCTGAGACGTTCTATTACTGGTGAGTCAGTCAGGTGGAGATTATCTTCTGATGAGGCCCTTCCAGACTCCTCCTTGTCCTAACCGTGACGCTCAGAATAACCGCATCATCGACACTCAAACACCTCTGGCTCAAGCGGGTAATCTGTCCTGAATTAGAGCGATCCCAGATTACAGCCGCAGGTCACACTGGAGGCCATGTTAACTGAGTAAACATATTAAACCACTTCCTTTTTGGGGCCGTGGAGTGACAAAGATTACGTCTTCAAAAGCTGACGGACGCTCTCGTCTAACAAAGGACATTGTCTGCAGAGAAGTCGCAGGTTTTTGGACGAGAGACCGGCCAAGCCGAAATTGGCATTTTGAAGAAAATTAGTACCAGCCTTTTCCTTTTTTTTAAACCACAAGAAAACTTCACTTTAGCAGATACAATATAAACACATAAGATGCCAGTATTTAGTATTTAAAAAATACATCATTTGTTAAATTAAAAGTAATTAGCACTGCTCGAGCACCAGCCCGTTTACCTTTCTTGAGAAAAGTTCTCTTTTTAGCTGGAGACGATTTTTAAATTAAAAAAAAAAAATTTAAGATTAAAAATTAGCCTATTTAAAAAAAAATAAAGCGCATGAAAATATATACTGTAAGCCGCACTCAGTACATTTTAATAGAAAAACATTTTCAATGTATTAGGCGCACCAGATTATAAATGGCATATATATACGTTGTGAAATCAGTTATTTACACAGAAATATTTTGTGAATGTTTATTTACATACTTTAATTGCCGTAACACAGCAGTAAAACGGATGATCAAACAAAACAGAAGTCATCCTTCTTGAGAAAAGTTCTCTTTTTGCTTGAGCCCATTTTGTAATTTAAAAAAATAAATTTAAGAATAAAAATGTGCCTATTTCTTTTTTTTTTTTTTAAATTAAGCCGCACCCAGTAAATTTAAGAAGAAAAATATTTTCCATGTATTAGCTGTTTATTGACTTATAATATTCATGTTTGAATACATTTTAATGCTAATTAATATTGGCTAAAAATATCTGTTATCGGCCTCTATGACTACTAATAATCGGTATTAGTATCGGCCCTGCAAAAACCATATTGGTCAATCTGCTGATTTGATGAACGGCGTGTAATCACTTAAGTGAAGTTCAAAGTCTGATTGGTCCACCTCATCGTTTTGTCCCCGCCCCCTCAGGATCCTCACTTCAGCAACTTTGTGGACGAGCTGACGGAGTACACCACCAAGAACGTCCTGGCCGTGCCCATCATGAACGGCAAAGACATGGTGGCAGTCATGATGGCCGCCAACAAGATGGAGGCGCCGCACTTCACCGCCAAGGACGAAGAGGTAGACCACCGTCCAAACACGCTTACTGTCTTCACCAAGTTATAAACACACCTGATCAACTACAAGGGAAAATAAGTACAAACCCCGTTTCCATATGATTTGGGAAATGGTGTTAGATGTAAATATAAACGGAATACAATGATTTGCAAATCCTTTTCAAGCCATATTCAGTTGAATATGCTACAAAGACAACATATTTGATGTTCAAACTCATAAACTTTATTTTTTTTTTTGCAAATAATAATTAACTTAGAATTTCATGGCTGCAACACGTGCCAAAGTAGTTGGGAAAGGGCATGTTCACCACTGTGTTACATGGCCTTTCCTTTTAAAGGCCTACTGAAAGCCACTACTAGCGACCACGTAGTCTGATAGTTTATATATCAATGATGAAATCTTAACATTGCAACACATGCCAATACATCCGGGTTAACTTATAAAGTGACATTTTAAAATTCCCGGTAAATATCCGGCTGAAACATTGCGGTATGATGACGTATGTGCGTGACGAAGTCCGAGTAACGGAAGTTATGGTACCCGTAGAATCCTATACAAAAAGCTCTGTTTTCATTTCATAATTCCACAGTATTCTGGACATCTTTTGCAATTTTTTTAATGAACAATGAAGGCTGCAAAGAAGACAGTTGTAGGTGGGATCAGTGTATTAGCAGCGGACTACAGCAACACAACCAGGAGGACTTTGTTGGAGCGCTAGCCGCGCTAGCCGCGCTAGCCGCCGACTTCACCTTGACTTCCTACGTCTCCGAGCCGCCAAACGCATCGGGTGAAGTCCTTCGTCCTTCTGCCGATCGCTGGAACGCAGGTGAGCACAGGTGTTGATGAGCAGATGAGGGCTGGCTGGCGTAGGTGGAGAGCTAATGTTTTTAGCATAGCTCTGTGCAGTCCGGTTGCTAAGTTAGCTTCAATGGCGTCGTTAGCACAGCATTGTTAACCTTCGCCAGCCTGGAAAGCATTAACCATGTATTTACATGTCCACGGTTTAATAGTATTGTTGATTTTCTATCTATACTTCCAGTCAGGGGTTTATTTCTTTTGTTTCTATATGCAGTTGAAGCACGATGCTATCACGTTAGCTCGTAGCTAAAGCATTTCGCCGATGTATTGTCGTGGAGATAAAAGGCACTGAATGTCCATTTTGCGTTCTGGACTCTCATTTTCAAGAGGATATAGTATCCCAGGTGGTTTAAAATACAAATCTGTGATCTACAATAGAAAAAGGAGAGAGTGTGGAATCCAATGAGCCAGCTTGTACCTAAGTTACGCTCAGAGCGAAAAAAGATACGTCCATCACTGTCTCTCAAGTCCGTTGATGTAACACGTGGCTTGGCATTGTCTTGCTGAAATAAGCAGGGGCGTCCATGGTAACGTTGCTTGGATGGCAACATGGGACGGCGTGGCGAAGTTGGTAGAGTGGCCGTGCCAGCAATCGGAGGTTTTGCTGGTTACTGGGGTTCAATCCCCACCTTCTACCATCCTAGTCACGTCCGTTGTGTCCTTGGGGAAGACACTTCACCCTTGCTCCTGATGGGTGCTGGTTAGCGCCTTGCATGGCAGCTCCCTCCATCAGTGTGTGAATGTGTGTGTGAATGTGGAAATACTGTCAAAGCGCTTTGAGTACCTTGAAGGTAGAAAAGCGCTATACAAGTATAACCCATTTATCATTTATCATAACATATGTTGCTCCAAAAGCTGTATGTACCTTTCAGCATTAATGGTGTGTAAGTTACCCATGTCTTGGCCACTAATACACCCCCATACCATCACACATGCTGCCTTTTACACTTTGCGCCTAGAACAATCCGGATGGTTCTTTTCCTCTTTGACGTCCACAGTTTCCAAAAACAATTTGAAATGTGGACTCGTCAGACCACAGAACACTTTTCCACTTTGCATCAGTCCATCTTAGATGAGCTCAGGCCCAGCTAAGCCGACGGCGTTTCCGGGTGTTGTTGATAAACGGTTTTCACCTTGCATAGGAGAGTTCTAGCTTGCACTTACAGATGTAGCGACCAACTGTAGTTACTGACAGTGGGTTTCTGAAGTGTTCCTGAGCCTATGTGGTGATATCCTTTACACACTGATGTGGCTTGTTGATGCAGTACAGCCTGAGGGATGGAAGGTCACGGGCTTAGCTGCTTACCTGCAGTGATTTTTGTACATTCTTTGATGATATTACGGAGCGTAGGTGGTGAAATCCCTAAATTCCTTGCAATAGCTGCTTGAGAAAGGTTGTTCTTAAACTGTTCAACAATTTGCTCAGGCATTTGTTGACAAAGTGGTGACCCTCGCCCCATCCAGCATTTCATGGAATCTACTTTTATACCCAATCATGGCACCCACCTGTTCCCAATTAGCCTGCACACCTGTGGGATGTTCCAAATAAGTGTTTGATGAGCATTCCTCAACTTTATCAGTATTTATTGCCACCTTTCCCAACTTCTTTGTCACGTGTTGCTGACATCAAATTCTAAAGTTAATGATTATTTGCAAAAAAAAAAAAAGTTTATCAGTTTGAACATGAAATATGTTGTCTTTGTAGCATATTCAACTGAATATGGCTTGAACATGGTTTGCAAATCATTGTATTCCGTTTATATTTACATCTAACACCATTTCCCAACTCATATGGAAACAGGGTTTGTACAAAAGCCAAAACCATTGAAGTTGGCACGTTGTGTAAATGGTAAATAAAAACAGAATATGTTGTTGTTTGCTTCAGTTTTAGATGCCGGAATAAGTTTGTTGCGCTGCTGCCTTTTTTTAAACAAACTTTGCAGCGTGCAGCCATTTGTTCCACGCCTGTTGCCACAAAACCAAACCACTCACCACACTTTTCTTTTCTTTGGAACAAACGTCTTGCTCTTGTTTGCGTTAGCATTAGCCATGATGGGCTACGGAAGAGTGAAAACATTGATTTTTGAATAGTCTACAATAAAAAACGTTAATTAATCGATAAAAGCGATCATCAACCCTCTCAAGATATGAAGAATAAATAAATGAAAATACATTGTCAGACTAAATTTGACTCATTTTTGTGACAAATGACAGTAATACTTCCTCATGAATGTCCCTTCAGACCTTGAACAAGTATCTGAACTTTGCAAACCTGGTCCTGAGAGTGTTCCACCTGAGCTACCTGCACAACTGTGAGACCAGGAGGGGACAGGTGAGTCTTTTTCCATCAACACCTTCAAGTTCTTCCCCTCACACTTTGTAAGGCTTGTGGATGTTCTCATTCATCAGCTAATTCGTCCTATTTTCCGGGCATTGAACAGATTTCTTTCTTTCTTTAGTTTATTTTGAACGTGGACACACTTACAGTATAATACATCACACAATTTCATGTCATCTTGTCCTAAAAGGAGTAGGAAGAAGCAACGTTTATTTAGTCCTACCCCTTTCACACTTCAGAGCTTTTACAAATATATACATTTATTTACTGACTTTTTTACAGTAAAATGACATCCGTGAATGAGTAATACAACAGTTTTGTAATATATCATTAAGTCAGTCATTATTAGCATACTGAGATGAAGAATATCTTATTTTCAATAAGGTTGAAAGTATGTTTCATAATTCTTCTTCTTTTAAACAGACTGTTCAGTTTTTCTTAGAAGACGGAGCTATATTACAAACAAAACATCAAAAAGTGTAATAAAAGAGCAAATGTAACGGGAAAAAGTTGCAATGTTGACTCTAATAACACAAAACTGCCCTTCAGGCTGTTTTTTTTTTTTAAAAACTGTCAGTGATCAAAAAATAATAATGAATCAAAATCAATGTTGTTCTGAATTATTGATATATTGAAGGATCCAATTATTTCACATCAAATATTTTACTTAGACATTTTTTTGGGGGGGTAAATATTGCTTATTTTGTGTGTTTGCCATAAAAAAACTACGTTTTCTATGAGAAAAAAGCGCATTACATTTTTTTTTATAAAAAAATAAATAAATTAAAATGAAATAAAATAATAAAACAAAATACAAAAATAATGTGTGACTTATTTTTAACACTTTTATGAGTGCGACCCTTTTTGGATCCGAGAGAATTTTAGTGAGACTTTTTTTTAAAACTCTCACAAACATACAAAAATAAAAGTACGCAGGCTCCATCTAGTGGTATGCCAATTAATTACTTCATTAAATATCAAAGGTTTAGAAGCGGAAGTGGTTACAGTCCGGCTACTGTAGGCCTCAGTCAAGAAGACACGAGCAGTCATGTCTGTCACTCAGCACGGGGATGTGTGCAAGTGCTTCTGGGTAGCCATACATAGCGTACATACACGTTGCTTCCAGTTCCCGCTGACAGACGGTTATCCGTGGAAAAGGTCAAACAGCATTTTACAACTAAAGACAAACCAGTGGATTGTCTTTTTTTTTACGAAAACATGATGAACTGAGTAGTCCGAAAAATATTGTATATTATATTATTTTCAATGAATACTTAGGCCTACTGTGCTGCTGTATTCTAATATTGGTCATTATGGTGGCACCTACAGAGCCGAGTGTTTTCTGAAAAAAAAAGTGTAGATAAAGCAGCAGGTTTAAGCATTGAGGGGAAAAAAAGACTTTAAAAAAAAAAAATTCTATAATCAGGACCCGAAAAGTTGAAAAAAAATAGTAAATATGATGGAAAATGTATGTATGCTATTACAAACTGCAGTATTTCTGTTAGATGCACATTCTGACCGGAGAATGACCTTGTCTGCAAGACTCACTTCTCCCTTCTCATTTGAAAGTATCGGCTTCTTCGTTCCAGTAAACAGTGCACTATCGTATCCACTGAGTTGCGTCATATGCTCTCTCCCCCCTCCAAACTGAGCCTACTCCCTCCCTCCCACCTGATATTCAGTGTATGAAGAATAACGCATCTCTCTTCCTGTTGCACATTCATTCCATACCTGTATGTGACGTGGGCCTTTGCAAATGCTCCAGCCTTTCACCTGAATCTAAGGAAGACGATTTTGTTTGACTACTTGATTGGAAAATTTCCAATACATAATGCTTTTGAAAATGAAAAATATCAAACTGGCCCCCGCGTGCTTTGATTTTTCAGTGTGTGGCCCTCAGTGGAAAACGTTTGGCCACCAAGTAAATCCAGGAAAGACAATTTTGTTTGACTACTTGATTAGAAAATGTCCAATACTTTTGAAAATGAAAAACATCAAACTGGCCCCCGCGTGCTTTGATTTTTCAGTGTGCGGCCCTCAGTGGGAAACGTTTGGCCACCAAGTAAATATAAGAAAGGCAATTTTGTTTGACTACTTGATTAGAACATTTCCAATACATAATGCTTTTGGAAATGAAAAACATCAAACTGGCCCCCGCGTGCTTTGATTTTTCAGTGTGTGGCCCTCAGTGGAAAACGTTTGGCCACCAAGTAAATCCAAGAAAGACAATTTTGTTTGACAACTTGATTAGAAAATTTCCAATACTTTTGAAAATGAAAAATATCAAACTGGCCCCTGCGTGCTTTGATTTTTCAGTGTGCGGCCCTCAGTGGAAAAAGTTAGGCCACCAAGTAAATCTAAGAAAGGCGATTTTGTTTGACTACTTGATTAGAAAATTTCCAATACATAATGCTTTTGGAAATGAAAAACATCAAACTGGCCCCCGCGTGCTTTGATTTTTCAGTGTGTGGCCCTCAGTGTAAAAAGTTAGGCCACCAAGTAAATCTAAGAAAGGCGATTTTGTTTGACTACTTGATTAGAAAATGTCCAATACTTTTGAAAATGAAAAATATCAAACTGGCCCCTGCGTGCTTTGATTTTTCAGTGTGTGGCCCTCAGTGGAAAACGTTTGGCCACCAAGTAAATCCAAGAAAGACAATTTTGTTTGACTACTTGATTAGAAAATGTCCAATACTTTTGAAAATGAAAAACATCAAACTGGCCCCTGCGTGCTTTGATTTTTCAGTGTGCGGCCCTCAGTGGAAAAAGTTAGGCCACCAAGTAAATCTAAGAAAGGCGATTTTGTTTGACTACTTGATTAGAAAATTTCCAATACATAATGCTTTTGGAAATGAAAAACATCAAACTGGCCCCCGCGTGCTTTGATTTTTCAGTGTGTGGCCCTCAGTGGAAAACGTTTGGCCACCAAGTAAATCCAAGAAAGACAATTTTGTTTGACTACTTGATTAGAACATGTCCAATACTTTTGAAAATGAAAAATATCAAACTGGCCCCCGCGTGCTTTGATTTTTCAGTGTGCGGCCCTCAGTGGGAAACGTTTGGCCACCAAGTAAATATAAGAAAGGCAATTTTGTTTGACTACTTGATTAGAAAATTTCCAATACATAATGCTTTTGGAAATGAAAAACATCAAACTGGCCCCCGCGTGCTTTGATTTTTCAGTGTGTGGCCCTCAGTGGAAAACGTTTGGCCACCAAGTAAATCCAAGAAAGACAATTTTGTTTGACAACTTGATTAGAAAATTTCCAATACTTTTGAAAATGAAAAATATCAAACTGGCCCCTGCGTGCTTTGATTTTTCAGTGTGCGGCTCTCAGTGGAAAAAGTTAGGCCACCAAGTAAATCTAAGAAAGGCGATTTTGTTTGACTACTTGATTAGAAAATTTCCAATACTTTTGAAAATGAAAAACATCAAACTGGCCCCCGCGTGCTTTGATTTTTCAGTGTGCGGCTCTCCGTGGAAATAGTTTGGCCACCAAGTAATTCTAAGAAAGACAATTTTGTTTGACTACTTGATTGGAAAATTTCCGATACATAATGCTTTTAAAAATGAAAAATATCAAACTGGCCCCCGCGTGCTTTGATTTATCAGTGTGCGGCCCTCAGTGTAAAAAGTTTGGCCACCAAGTAAATTGAAGAAAGACAATTTTGTTTGACTACTTGATTAGAACATTTCCAATACATACTGCTTTTGAAAATGAAAAAGTGGAAAAAGTTTGGACACCCCTTCTTTGAATAGTTTAGCTCTATTGTGGTGTAAAAAAACAACAGCTACAGTACGTGTCCTGAAAAGAGCGCCGGTGTTTGTGTCCAGGTGCTGCTGTGGTCGGCCAGCAAGGTGTTTGAGGAGCTGACCGACATCGAGAGGCAGTTCCACAAGGCCTTGTACACCGTCAGAGCCTTCCTCAACTGTGACCGCTACTCTGTGGGCCTGCTGGACATGACCAAGACTAAGGTGATCAGCATTAGCGTTAGCATTCACTGCTAAATGATTGAGTGACGTGTCAACACCCCTATGGACGTGCAGAACAGGTTGCGTTCAATAACCATAGTTCACCTTAGCGCTGTCCCGATTTGTCACCTCCTATACCAGGGGTCGGCAACCCATGCGGCTCTTTGACCACTCTGATGCGGCTCAGCTGCATACTTGCCGACCCTCCCGGTTTTCCCAGGAGACTGCCTCTCCTAGAAATCTCCCAGGGCAAATATTATCCTATTTTCACTCTAATTACTTAATCAAGGGCGTGCCCTAATGGCACTGCATTAATTGTCCTCTATAGCATTTACAAACAGCGTGACAGCCCGGCCACATGTTATATGTTGCTTTTACTTGCACACGTAGGCGACAGCAAGGCATACTTGCTCAACAGCCACACAGCTTACACTGACGGTGTCCGTATAAAACAACTTTAACACTGTTACGTTACAAATATGCGCCACACTGTGAACCCACACCAAAAAAGAATGACAAACACATTTCTTGAGAACATCCGCACCGTAACACAACATAAACACAACACAACAAATACCCAGAATCCCATGCAGCCCTAACTCTTCCGGTCTACATTATACACCCCCGCTACCACCAAACCCCCCCACACATCAACCCCCCCCCTCTCCGTGCGTCGGTTAAGCGGAAGAGTTAGGGCTGCATGGGATTCTGGGTATTTGTTGTGTCGTCGGTTAAGCGGAAGAGTTAGGGCTGCATGGGATTCTGGGTATTTGTTGTGTTGTGTTACAGTGCAGATGTTCTCCAGAAATGTGTTTGTCATTCTTTTTTGGTGTGGGTTGAAAGTGTGGCGCATATTTGTAACGTAACAGTGTTAAAGTTGTTTTTGTACGGCTACCGTCAGTGTAAGCTGTGTGGCTGTTGAACAAGTATGCCTTGCTGGCACTTACCTGAAATTTGGTAGTCTCCCGGAAATTTGAGGGGGTTGGCAAGAAAGACGCTATCAAGCGCCACTCAATTAAAAGTGGCGGGCCGCACTAACATTAAATTTCCATATTGAGATGCGTGCCGGTGCGTGTGTCCGAGACCCCTGGTTAGCATAGCGCAAAGCAATTTAAGCTTTGTATGCGGTGTTGTTCATTTTAAATGGCTCCCATTGTTTTCTTTAATTTGTGAAACTTTCCAAAATGGCTCTTTGAGTGGTAAAGGTTGCCGAGCCCTGTCCTATACGGCACCGATATTGCACCCTCGAGTATTGTCCAATACCATATTATGCCGTCACGATATCAGACTTATGCTGTCTTTAAGTTGAAGTAGTTAGTGGTCACAAAAAATTGTGAAGTTAAAGCTCATGACGCTCTAAGTTGAATGATGCGGACACGTTTGTTACTGGACACTTTCCAATACGCTGCTGCCTTGGAGACTTAGTATGTGTAAGTAATATGTAACTATAATTGTTTGATACTTATATGTGGTGCTTTATTTTGTTCACTTATTATTACCTATGCCGTGCTTAGCTGTTGTGTAGCTGCTATCTCATAGGCCTAGCATGTTTACCTTTTCAATGAAATAGAAGAAGAGACCAACCTTTGTGTGTTTGCACATGATGTTGCGCACAAGTAAACACACTGCAGGGCTGCTTGTATCGCACATGATATCACACACAAGTAAACACGCTGCTGGACCGCTTGTATCGCAAATGGTATCACACACAAGTAAACACGCCGCAGGAGTACTTATATCCCACATGATATCACACGCAAGGTAACACTCTGCGGGACCGCTTTCATCGCACATGATATCACACACAAGTAAACATTCTGCAGGACTGCTTGTATCGCACATGGTATCACACACAAGTAAACACGCCGCAGGAGTACTTATATCCCACATGATATCACACGCAAGGTAACACTCTGCGGGACCGCTTTCATCGCACATGATATCATACACAAGTAAACATTCTGCAGGACTGCTTGTATCGCACATGGTATCACACACAAGTAAACACGCCGCAGGAGTACTTATATCCCACATGATATCACACGCAAGGTAACACTCTGCGGGACCGCTTTCATCGCACATGATATCACACACAAGTAAACATTCTGCAGGACTGCTTGTATCGCACATGATATCACACACAAGTAAACACGCTGCAGGACTGCTTGTATCGCACATGATATCGCCCACAAGTAAAAACGCTGCAGGGCTGCTTATATCGCACATGATCTCACACACAAGTAAACACGCCGCAGGAGTACTTATATCCCACATGATATCACACGCAAGGTAACATTCTGCGGGACCGCTTTCATCGCACAAGATATCACACACAAGTAAACATTCTGCAGGACTGCTTGTATCGCACATGATATCACACACAAGTAAACATGCTGCAGGACTGCTTGTATCGCACATGGTATCCCACACAAGTAAACACTCTGCAGTACCGCTTGTATCGCACATGATATCACACACAAGTAAACACACTGCAGGACCGCTTGCATCGCACATGGCATCACACACAAGTAAACACACTGCAGTGCCGCTTGTATCGCACATGATATCCCACACAAGTAAACACTCTGCGGTACCGCTTGTATCGCACATGATATCCCACACAAGTAAACACTCTGTGGTACTGCTTGTATCGCACATTTTATTAGAGATTTTAGAAGCGAGCCGATACCATCGGATACTTGTTTATGTGCATCCGATATCAATATCAGATTGGCTCAGCCCTGGTGTATCGCCGCAGACAGGAGACATTGAACAGCATGACCGTGCATGTTTCCATGGCAGATGTTGGAACTTCCCAGCCGTGGAGTGGTCCCTGAATGCGGCGCGAGCTGGTGACACAAGCAGGAGCTTCACTTCATCTTTGTTTATTACTTTATCATTACATTTGTCAAACATATATACATTTTAACTGATGTGTGTGTGTGTGTGTGTGTGTGTGTGTGTGTGTGTGTGTGTGTGTGTGTGTGTGTGTGTGTGTGTGTGTGTGTGTGTGTGTGTGTGTGTGTGTGTGTGTGTGTGTGTGTGTGTGTGTGTGTGTGTGTGTGTGTGTGTGTGTGTGTGTGTGTGTGTGTGCGTGCGTGCGTGCGTGTGTGTGTGCAGGAGTTCTTTGACCTGTGGCCCGTCCTGATGGGAGAAGTTCCTCCATACGAAGGACCCAAAACACCTGACGGCAGAGTGAGTCACCACCTGGAGATATACCTGCCTAATGACTCATTTATCACATGTTACCCAAGCTAAGATGTGGCCAAACACGTCAGCATTTATTCACCTACCTAGGATTCCTGTTAGCATCTTTGATGTGCATGTCAAATTAGCTGAAATAGTTAGCATGCTAACAGTTAGCATGTGTCAAGTACTAAGTCGTATTACTCTGAGGTGTTCGGCTGCAAATTGGCCAAAAAAAGTTACCATGCTAGTGTTATCATGCTAGCATGCTAATCTGAGGTGTTCGACTGTAAAATGGGCTGAAAAGTTCCGTCCATTTTCTATTGTTAGCATGCTAAAATGTTAACATTAGCATGCTAACAGTCAGCATGTGTAGAATACCAAGTGGCATGACTCTGAGGTGTTCAGCTGCAAAATTTGCCAAAAACTTAGCACGTTAATGTTAGCATGCTAAACTGAGGCGTTCGAATGTAAAATTGGCTAAAAAAGTTGGTGTGCTAAAATGTTTACATGAGCATGCTAACAGTTAGCACGTGTAGAATACCAAGTCATATGACTCTGAGGTGTTCGGCTGCAAAATTTGCTAAAACAAAGTCAGCACGCTAATGTTAGCATGCTAATTTGAGGTGTTCCGCTGTAAAAATTTGCTAAAAAAAGCTAATGTTAATGTTAGCATGCTAGCATGCTAAAAACTGAGATGTTCGGATGTAAAATTGGCTATCAAAAGTTGGCATGCTAAAGTGTTTACATGAGCATGCTAACAGTTAGCATGTATAGAACACCAGGTCATATGACTTCGAGGTGTACGGATGCAAAATTTGCAAAAACAAAGTCACCACGCTAATGTTAGCATGCTAATTTGAGGTGATTGGCTGTATAATTGACCCAAAAAAAATGTAGCATGCTAACAGTTAGCCTGTGTCAAGTACCAAGTTATGTGAGTCTGAGGCTTTCGGCTGCAAAATTTGCTCAAATAAACTAGCATGCTAATTAAAGCTTAGCACCTAGCATGCATTGATTGACTTACATTGTGTTGGTTTTAGTATTTTTAATGGACAAAATGTTTTAGGTTGTCTTCTTAGTACCCATGTAACCATGTGATGTCACGCAGTCATGTGATGTCACGCAGTCATGTGATGACACGCAGTCATGTGATGTCACGCAGTCATGTGATGTCACGCAGTCATGTGATGTCACGCAGTCATGTGATGTCACGCAGTCATGTGATGTCACGCAGTCATGTGACCCACTCATTGGCTCTCACGTCTTTGTGTTGTTTCCAGGAAATTATCTTCTACAAAATCATTGACTACATTTTGCACGGCAAAGAAGACATCAAAGTCATCCCGTGAGTCTCACACACACACACACACGCACGCACGTACGCACACACGCACGCACGCACGCACACACACACACACACACACACACAAATTGGTGTCATGTCTAATAATATTTGATGTAATATGCTGAGGTGCTGGCTTCACTAATAATAACATGATGGATAATAACATGATGGATAATAACATGATGGATAATAACATGATGGATAATAATATGATGGATAATAATATGATGGATAATAACATGATGGATAATAATATGATGGATAATAATATGATGGATAATAACATGATGGATAATAACATGATGGATAATAACATAATGGATAATAACATGATGGATAATAATATGATGGATAATAACATAATGGATAATAACATGATGGATAATAATATGATGGATAATAACATGATGGATAATAATATGATGGATAATAATATGATGGATAATAACATGATGGATAATAATATGATGGATAATAATATGATGGATAATAACATGATGGATAATAACATGATGGATAATAATATGATGGATAATAACATGATGGATAATAACATGATGGATAATAACATGATGGATAATAACATGATGGATAATAACATGATGGATAATAATATGATGGATAATAATATGATGGATAATAATATGATGGATAATAACATGATGGATAATAACATGATGGATAATAACATGATGGATAATAACATGATGGATAATAATATGATGGATAATAATATGATGGATAATAATATGATGGATAATAACATGATGGATAATAACATGATGGATAATAACATAATGGATAATAACATGATGGATAATAACATGATGGATAATAACATGATGGATAATAACATGATGGATAATAACATGATGGATAATAACATGATGGATAATAATATGATGGATAATAATATGATGGATAATAATATGATGGATAATAACATGATGGATAATAACATGATGGATAATAACATGATGGATAATAATATGATGGATAATAATATGATGGATAATAACATGATGGATAATAACATGATGGATAATAATATGATGGATAATAACATGATGGATAATAACATGATGGATAATAATATGATGGATAATAACATGATGGATAATAATATGATGGATAATAACATGATGGATAATAACATGATGGATAATAACATGATGGATAATAATATGATGGATAATAACATGATGGATAATAATATGATGGATAATAACATGATGGATCATATTATGTTGTGTTGCTAACAAGCTTAAGAAGATGATGGACACAACTAATCACTGCTGTCCAAATAAATAATTCCTCATTAAATTTTTAATCCAAACTTTATTCATTTAAAATACATATTTTTGTTTTGTGTTTGACAAAAGTGTGTTGTTGTTGCAGGAATCCTCCAGCAGACCACTGGGCTTTAGTCAGTGGCTTGCCCACATATGTGGCTGAAAATGGACTGGTCAGTGTGTGTGTGTGTGTGTGTGTGTGTGTGTGTGTGTGTGTGTGTGTGTGTGTGTGTGTGTGTGTGTGTGTGTGTGTGTGTGTGTGTGTGTGTGTGTGTGTGTGTGTGTGTGTGTGTGTGTGTGTGTGTGTGTGCGTGTGCGTGCGTGAAAACATCCATTTTTTTGAAAGAATGATCTATATGTGTACTTCTGTTGTTGCCTTATTTCTATTTGACTTTGTTCAATGTTTGGCTCAAATGTATTCAACAAAACCAGTTTTATTTCAAGTAATATACAAGCACTTTTTCCATTTCACGGAGGAATGTAGTTAATCATAGAACTGGCACCCGATGTTATTACAAAAATATTGATTTTGAATTGTTTACATACCTAAATTACACACCTATAAGTTATTTTTGTACTACTTTAAAATGTATTCTTCTACTTAAAAAAGACATATTGGTGCTGCTTTGTTGGTAAATGTGGCAGCATGTCCTGCAACAGATGTGGCAGCATGTCCTGCAACAGATGTGGCAGCATGTCCTGCAACAGATGTGGCAGCATGTCCTGCAACAGATGTGGCAGCATGTCCTGCAACAGATGTGGCAGCATGTCCTACAACAGATGTGGCAGCATGTCCTGCAACAGATGTGGCAGCATGTCCTACAACAGATGTGGCAGCATGTCCTGCAACAGATGTGGCAGCATGTCCTGCAACAGATGTGGCAGCATGTCCTACAACAGATGTGGCAGCATGTCCTGCAACAGATGTGGCAGCATGTCCTGCAACAGATGTGGCAGCATGTCCTGCAACAGATGTGGCAGCATGTCCTGCAACAGATGTGGCAGCATGTCCTGCAACAGATGTGGCAGCATGTCCTGCAACAGATGTGGCAGCATGTCCTACAACAGATGTGGCAGCATGTCCTGCAACAGATGTGGCAGCATGTCCTACAACAGATGTGGCAGCATGTCCTGCAACAGATGTGGCAGCATGTCCTGCAACAGATGTGGCAGCATGTCCTACAACAGATGTGGCAGCATGTCCTGCAACAGATGTGGCAGCATGTCCTGCAACAGATGTGGCAGCATGTCCTACAACAGATGTGGCAGCATGTCCTGCAACAGATGTGGCAGCATGTCCTACAACAGATGCGGCAGCATGTCCTACAACAGATGTGGCAGCATGTCCTACAACAGATGTGGCAGCATGTCCTACAACAGATGTGGCAGCATGTCCTACAACAGATGTGGCAGCATGTCCTACAACAGATGTGGCAGCATGTCCTGCAACAGATGTGGCAGCATGTCCTGCAACAGATGTGGCAGCATGTCCTGCAACAGATGTGGCAGCATGTCCTGCAACAGATGTGGCAGCATGTCCTACAACAGATGTGGCAGCATGTCCTACAACAGATGTGGCAGCATGTCCTGCAACAGATGTGGCAGCATGTCCTGCAACAGATGTGGCAGCATGTCCTGCAACAGATGTGGCAGCATGTCCTACAACAGATGTGGCAGCATGTCCTACAACAGATGTGGCAGCATGTCCTGCAACAGATGTGGCAGCATGTCCTACAACAGATGTGGCAGCATGTCCTACAACAGATGTGGCAGCATGTCCTACAACAGATGTGGCAGCATGTCCTGCAACAGATGTGGCAGCATGTCCTGCAACAGATGTGGCAGCATGTCCTACAACAGATGTGGCAGCATGTCCTACAACAGATGTGGCAGCATGTCCTACAACAGATGTGGCAGCATGTCCTGCAACAGATGTGGCAGCATGTCCTACAACAGATGTGGCAGCATGTCCTACAACAGATGTGGCAGCATGTCCTGCAACAGATGTGGCAGCATGTCCTACAACAGATGTGGCAGCATGTCCTACAACAGATGTGGCAGCATGTCCTGCAACAGATGTGGCAGCATGTCCTGCAACAGATCAACAAAGAGTCAATCTATAAAGTAGTTTTTTCTTCTTTTCAACAGATTTGCAACATAATGAACGCCGCTCAGGATGAGTTTTTCAACTTTCAGGTAAGACTGCTTGGGTCTGAACAAGCACCTGGTTAGGTACACCTGCAGATATTCCTTCCAGGTAGCATCTGCACCTGGTTAGGTACACCTGCAGATATTCCTTCCAGGTAGCATGTGCACCTGGTTAGGTACACCTGCACATATTCCTTCCAGGTAGCATGTGCACCTGGTTAGGTACACCTGCAGATATTCCTTCCAGGTAGCATCTGCACCTGGTTAGGTACACCTGCACATATTCCTTCCAGGTAGCATGTGCACCTGGTTAGGTACACCTGCACATATTCCTTCCAGGTAGCATGTGCACCTGGTTAGGTACACCTGCAGATATTCCTTCCAGGTAGCATCTGCACCTGGTTAGGTACACCTGCACATATTCCTTCCAGGTAGCATGTGCACCTGGTTAGGTACACCTGCAGATATTCCTTCCAGGTAGCATCTGCACCTGGTTAGGTACACCTGCACATATTCCTTCCAGGTAGCATCTGCACCTGGTTAGGTACACCTGCACATATTCCTTCCAGGTAGCATGTGCACCTGGTTAGGTACACCTGCACATATTCCTTCCAGGTAGCATCTGCACCTGGTTAGGTACACCTGCACATATTCCTTCCAGGTAGCATCTGCACCTGGTTAGGTACACCTGCACATATTCCTTCCAGGTAGCATCTGCACCTGGTTAGGTACACCTGCACATATTCCTTCCAGGTAGCATCTGCACAACACTAACAACCTGCAGCACATCAACACCTGCAGGAAAACAAAGTGAATGCACAAAGAAGGTTTGACCATTATACTCATTCTTTGTAGATGTCCACTTTGTATTGTACAAGTACTACTTTGTGTTGTACAAGTACTACTTTGTGTTGTACAAGTACTACTTTGTGTTGTACAAGTACTACTTTGTGTTGTACAAGTACTACTTTGTGTTGTACAAGTACTACTTTGTGTTGTACAAGTACTACTTTGTGTTGTACAAGTACTACTTTGTGTTGTACAAGTACTACTTTGTACCTTCAACCCAAGAATACAATCAGGAATAGCAACACACTACTATAGTTTGAATGAATCGCAATTACTATTTGTAACCATTCTTAACAGTTAAAAAATATATATATATTAGAAAAAATATATATATATAAATGTATGTATATATATGTATATATATATATATATATATATATATATATATATATATATATATATATATATATTTTTTTTTTTTCTTAAATGTATATATATGTATATATATATATGTATATGTATATATACAGTATATATTTATACATATATATTTATATATATATACATACAGTATGTGTGTGTATGTATATATATATATATATATATATATATGTGTGTGTGTGTATATACTGTGTATATATACTGTGTATATATATTTATTTATTTACTTTTTTTTCTTAAATTTGTCCTGTCCAAAAAAGTATATATATATATATATATATATATATATATATATATATATATATATATATATATATATATATATATATATATATATATAAGAGTATGGAGTTCTTTGCGTGGATGATGATGATGACAAAAGGAACACAAAAGAAAACTTACGGATTTAAATCCACCAAGAACCCACCCACAGTTGAGGAACTAAAGGATTTTGAGAACAACATGCTCAAAATGATACAATCAGTCAAATTCAAGCCAGTTCGCAACCCACTCCTCACCAAGCTGAAAAATGACACGGAGCGCATCATTGCGCTCCGGAGCAGTTCTAAAGCGCATCATTTGTCATCATCAGAACTCCATACTCTTCCGCAACGGTACACCATGGCAAAAAAAGAACAATTCAACATTCGACGTCACTATGGGGAGTTTCGACGGAGCAGAAACGTGCGAACTTGTTGGGAGTTTCCTCCTCTCCCAGCTCGCTAGCCTCAACCTGAACCTTGGTATTTACCGTGATGACGGACTGGCAGTGTGTCGCGCCTCGCCAAGGAGCAGCGAGAATACCAAGAAGCGTATATGCCAAATCTTCAAAGAGAACGGTCTACGGATCACAATTGAAGCCAACAAGCAAACCGTCAACTTCCTCGACGTCACTTTCAACCTGAGGAATAACAGCTACCAACCATTCACGAAACCCAACACAACACTCCAATACGTGCAACCACCCACCCACCACCACGAAAAGAATACCTACCGGAATTAATAAAAGACTATCGATGCTGTCATCTAGCAAAGCTGAATTCGACAAAGCAACCCCCCCGTACCAAAAAGCACTTGATGAATGCGGATACAACTTCACCCTCACCTACGAACCCACGCCAGGAAACCAACCAAAAAGGAGCAGAAAACGAAACAACATTATCTGGTACAACCCCCCATACAGCAAAAACGTCTCAACTAATATTGGCCACAAATTCCTCACCCTGATCGACAAACACTTCCCCAAAGGCAACACCCTAAGAAAAGTATTCAACAAGAACAACATTAAATTGAGCTACAGCTGCATGAACAACATGCGACAAATCATTTCAAACCACAATAAAGCAATTTAAAAGGAGCCGCCCACCACCAGGCAGAACGACTCCAAAACCGACAAAAGATGTAACTGCCGCAAGAAACCTGATTGCCCTCTCAACGGGGGGTGCTTACAATCATCAGTTGTTTACCAAGCAAAGGTAATACGCAAGGACATTAACACATCCGACACATACGTAGGATTAACTGAGGGAGAATTCAAAACCAGATGGAACAATCACAAGACTTCTTTCAGATGCAAAAGCCTGCGGAACACTACAGAACTCAGCAAACACATTTGGAATCTCAAAGACAATAATGTTGAATACTCAATAACATGGCAAATTCTTGCATCCAGCACACCTTACAACAGTGGTAACAAAAGATGCAACCTATGCTTAAAAGAGAAACTGTTTATCATATACCGTCCAGAGTTGTCATCCCTCAACAAACGCAGCGAAATTGTATCAGCATGCCGTCACAGAAGGAAACACCTCCTAGGCAACACATGAGCCAATCACCACGCCCCCACGCCTGCCTGTACCCACCCGCTCTGTGCCCTATATAAACCATGGTATGTGAATGCTTCCATTAAAATCTCCTGAGGATTGAGGAAACCCCTCATGAAACAGGCCTGTAGAGATGAAATAGTCTTGTGATTTTTTTCCCACACATACATATATATATACATATATATATATATATATATACAGTATATATTTATACATGTATATTTATATTTATATATATATATACAGTATGTGTGCATGTATATATATATGTATGTATGTATGTATGTATGTATGTATGTATGTATATATATATATGTATATATATATATATATATATATATATATATATATATATATATATATATATATATATATATATATTTTTTTTTTTTTTTAAATTGATTTATTTTCCTTAAATTTATATGTATGCATATATATATATAAATATATATATATATATATATATATATATATATATATATATATATATATATATATATATATATATTTATATATATATATATATATATATATTTATTAATATATATATATATATATATATATATATATATATATTTATTAATATATATATATATATATATATATATATATATATATTTATATATATATATATATATATATATATATATATATATATATATATATATATATATATATATATATATATATATATGCATACATATAAATTTAAGGAAAATAAATACATTTAAAAAAAAAATATATATATATATATATATATATATATACATATAAATTTAAGGAAAATAAATACATTTTAAAAAATATACATATATATATATATATATATATATATATATATATATATATATATATATATATATATATATATATATATATATATATATATATATATATATATATATATATATATATATATATATATACATACATATATATATATATATATATATATATATATATATTTTTTTTTTTTCATTTGCTTCCAATTGTCCAGTCCAACCAGTCAAGCTAATCATAATGTTGATGTAGAAAAGAAAGACAAATGTTGGATACTTCCCTTGTTACCTTATTTGTATTTGACTTTATTAAATGTTTGGCTAGAATTTTATTAAACAAAACCAGTTTTATTTTAAGTAATTATAAACATTTATCAAAGCTGTTATCTATTTTATGGAGGATTCTAGTTAATCATAGAACTGGCACCCAGTTGGTAAGAAATAATAATATTGATTTTGAATGGAGAATGGATTGTGAGTCTGAGCAGCACTAATAAACACCCGTGCTTTTATTTGCGTGTTTTTGTCGTGACGCAGAAAGAACCTCTGGACGACTCCGGCTGGACCGTCCGGAACGTTCTGTCCATGCCCATCGTCAACAAGAAAGAGGAGATTGTGGGCGTGGCCACCTTCTATAACAGGAAAGATGGCAAACCCTTTGACGAAATGGACGAGACGCTGATGGAGGTGCTGTGTGTGTGTGTGTGTGTGTGTGTGTGTGTGTGTGTGTGTGTGTGTGTGTGTGTGTGTGTGTGTGTGTGTGTGTGTGTGTGTGTGTGTGTGTGTGTGTGTGTGTGTGTGTGTGTGTGTGTGTGTGTGTGTGTGTGTGTGTGTGTGTGTGTGTGTGTGTGTGCACTTGTCTCAGCGTCCTTGTGTGGACATACACTTGATAA
Source organism: Entelurus aequoreus (assembly GCF_033978785.1). NCBI lineage: Eukaryota > Metazoa > Chordata > Actinopteri > Syngnathiformes > Syngnathidae > Entelurus > Entelurus aequoreus. The sequence goes on from NC_084758.1 coordinate 2,123,170, forward strand.
ACCACCTTTCTGTGAGGATCTTTTGACTTGTGAGGACATTTGCCTGGTCCTCACAACTACAGAAGTCAAATATTTTTTTTACTTTGTGTGTTTTGCATTCTGAAGTGAGGTTGCAACTAGGGATGTCCGATAAATGTTTTAAAATTTAATTATTGGTATCGTTTTTTTTAATTATCGGTATCGTTTTTTTTGGTTTTTTTTTTTAATTAAATCAACATAAAAAACACAAGATACACTTACCATTAGTGCACCAACCCCCAAAAAATATTATCGGTATCGTTTTTTTAAATTTATTTATTTTTTTAAAATTAAATCAACATAAAAAACACAAGATACACTTACGATTAGTGCACCAACCCAAAAAAAATATTATCGGTATCGTTTTTTTTTTTTGGTTTGTTTTTTTTTATAATTAAATCAACATAAAAAACACAAGATACACTTACGATTAGTGCACCAACCCAAAAAAAATATTATCGGTATCGTTTTTTTTAATTTATTTATTTTAAAAAAATTAAATCAACATAAAAAACACAAGATACACTTACGATTAGTGCACCAACCCAAAAAAAATATTATCGGTATCGTTTTTTTAAATTTTTTTTTTTTTTTTAAATTAAATCAACATAAAAAACACAAGATACACTTACGATTAGTGCACCAACCCAAAAAAAATATTGTCGGTATCGTTTTTTTAAATTTTTTTTTAAATTTTTTTTTATTAAATCAACATAAAAACACAAGATACACTTACGATTAGTGCACCAACCCAAAAAAAAATATTATCGGTATCGTTTTTTTTTGTTTTTTTTAATTTTTTAAAATTAAATCAACATAAAAAACACAAGATACACTTACGATTAGTGCACCAACCCAAAAAAAATATTATCGGTATCGTTTTTTTAAATTATTTTTTAAAATTTTTTAATTAAATCAACATAAAAAACACAAGATACACTTACGATTAGTGCACCAACCCAAAAAAAATATTGTCGGTATCGTTTTTTTAAATTATTTAAAAAATTTTTTTTATTAAATCAACATAAAAACACAAGATACACTTACGATTAGTGCACCAACCCAAAAAAAATATTATCGGTATCGTTTTTGGTTTTTTTTATTTTTTTTTTATTTTTTTAAATCAACATAAAAAACACAAGATACACTTACAATTAGTGCTCCAACCCCAAAAAAACTCCCTCCCCCATTCACACTCATTCACACAAAAGGGTTGTTTCTTTCTGTTATTAATATTCTGCTTCCTACATTATATATCAATATATATCAATACAGTCTGCAAGGGATACAGTCCGTAAGCACACATGATTGTGCGTGCTGCTGCTCCACTAATAGTACTAACCTTTAACAGTTAATTTTACTCATTTTCATTCATTACTAGTTTCTATGTAACTGTTTTTATATTGTTGTACTTTCTTTTTTATTCAAGAAAATGTTTTTAATTTATTTATCTTATTTTATTAATTTTTTTAAAAAGTACCTTATCTTCACCATACCTGGTTGTCCAAATTAGGCATAATAATGTGTTAATTCCACGACTGCATATATCGGTTGATATCGGTATCGGTAATTAAAGAGTTGGACAATATCGGAATATCGGATATCGGCAAAAAGCCATTATCGGACATCCCTAGTTGCAACTCTCTACTCCCATCTAGGGCTAGATATATATTTTTTCATCATTCTAGCTATAGTGGAAAGGGGGGCCCTCACAACCTACTAACCAAACGTGGGTCCACACAAAGTAGGCAAGACATGTATGTGTGTGTGTGTGTGTGTGTGTGTGTGTGTGTGTTTGTTCCAACACCAACCAATTCACATTACACATTCAAACTAACACTTTCACAAGTTACATCAACACATTACACATTCAAACTAACACTTTCACAAGTTACATCAACACATTACACATTCAAACTAACACTTTCACAAGTTACATCAACACATTACACATTCAAACTAACACTTTCACAAGTTACATCAACACATTACACATTCAAACTAACACTTTCACAAGTTACATCAACACATTACACATTCAAACTAACACTTTCACAAGTTACATCAACACATTCAAACTAACACTTTCACAAGTTACATCAACACATTCAAACTAACACTTTCACAAGTTACATCAACACATTCAAACTAACACTTTCACAAGTTACATCAACACATTACACATTCAAACTAACCATTAACATTTCAGTTTCAGTTTCTACATTCATCCTACGTTCCATTAACATTTCAGTTTCAGTTTCAGTTTCAGTTCCTACATTCTTCCTACGTTCCTTTAGCATTTCAGTTTCAGTTTCTACATTCATCCTACGTTCCATTAACATTTCAGTTTCAGTTTCAGTTTCTACATTCTTCCTACGTGCCATTAGCATTTCAGTTTAGCGTCAGCTTTTCAACACTCCAACTATTCTTCCATTCATACAACATTCTGTCAGCATTTCACTTCCACTTCAGCATTGGAGCATTCACAACTCATCTACTTATTATTATTATTATTATTATTATTATTATTATTTCTATGAATATTTGTTTATTTTTTGTTGATCTTGTCCTCTTATGAGCAGTCCCTAACTCAGTTCCTGGGTGTGTGATCTTGTGAGCAGTCCCTAACTCAGTTCCTGGGTGTGTGATCTTATGAGCAGTCCCTAACTCAGTTCCTGGGTGTCTGATCTTATGAGCAGTCCCTAACTCAGTTCCTGGGTGTGTGATCTTGTGAGCAGTCCCTAACTCAGTTCCTGGGTGTGTGATCTTATGAGCAGTCCCTAACTCAGTTCCTGGGTGTGTGATCTTGTGAGCAGTCCCTAACTCAGTTCCTGGGTGTGTGATCTTATGAGCAGTCCCTAACTCAGTTCCTGGGTGTGTGATCTTATGAGCAGTCCCTAACTCAGTTCCTGGGTGTGTGATCTTGTGAGCAGTCCCTAACTCAGTTCCTGGGTGTGTGATCTTATGAGCAGTCCCTAACTCAGTTCCTGGGTGTGTGATCTTATGAGCAGTCCCTAACTCAGTTCCTGGGTGTGTGATCTTATGAGCAGTCCCTAACTCAGTTCCTGGGTGTGTGATCTTATGAGCAGTCCCTAACTCAGTTCCTGGGTGTGTGATCTTGTGAGCAGTCCCTAACTCAGTTCCTGGGTGTGTGATCTTGTGAGCAGTCCCTAACTCAGTTCCTGGGTGTGTGATCTTTTGAGCAGTCCCTAACTCAGTTCCTGGGTGTGTGATCTTGTGAGCAGTCCCTAACTCAGTTCCTGGGTGTGTGATCTTATGAGCAGTCCCTAACTCAGTTCCTGGGTGTGTGATCTTGTGAGCAGTCCCTAACTCAGTTCCTGGGTGTGTGATCTTGTGAGCAGTCCCTAACTCAGTTCCTGGGTGTGTGATCTTATGAGCAGTCCCTAACTCAGTTCCTGGGTGTGTGATCTTGTGAGCAGTCCCTAACTCAGTTCCTGGGTGTGTGATCTTGTGAGCAGTCCCTAACTCAGTTCCTGGGTGTGTGATCTTATGAGCAGTCCCTAACTCAGTTCCTGGGTGTGTGATCTTGTGAGCAGTCCCTAACTCAGTTCCTGGGTGTGTGATCTTGTGAGCAGTCCCTAACTCAGTTCCTGGGTGTGTGATCTTATGAGCAGTCCCTAACTCAGTTCCTGGGTGTGTGATCTTATGAGCAGTCCCTAACTCAGTTCCTGGGTGTGTGATCTTGTGAGCAGTCCCTAACTCAGTTCCTGGGTGTGTGATCTTGTGAGCAGTCCCTAACTCAGTTCCTGGGTGTGTGATCTTATGAGCAGTCCCTAACTCAGTTCCTGGGTTGTCCTCTTGTGAGCAGTCCCTAACTCAGTTCCTGGGTTGTCCTCTTATGAGCAGTCCCTAACTCAGTTCCTGGGTGTGTGATCTTATGAGCAGTCCCTAACTCAGTTCCTGGGTGTGTGATCTTATGAGCAGTCCCTAACTCAGTTCCTGGGTGTGTGATCTTGTGAGCAGTCCCTAACTCAGTTCCTGGGTGTGTGATCTTATGAGCAGTCCCTAACTCAGTTCCTGGGTGTGTGATCTTATGAGCAGTCCCTAACTCAGTTCCTGGGTGTGTGATCTTGTGAGCAGTCCCTAACTCAGTTCCTGGGTGTGTGATCTTGTGAGCAGTCCCTAACTCAGTTCCTGGGTGTGTGATCTTATGAGCAGTCCCTAACTCAGTTCCTGGGTTGTCCTCTTGTGAGCAGTCCCTAACTCAGTTCCTGGGTTGTCCTCTTATGAGCAGTCCCTAACTCAGTTCCTGGGTGTGTGATCTTATGAGCAGTCCCTAACTCAGTTCCTGGGTGTGTGATCTTATGAGCAGTCCCTAACTCAGTTCCTGGGTGTGTGATCTTGTGAGCAGTCCCTAACTCAGTTCCTGGGTGTGTGATCTTATGAGCAGTCCCTAACTCAGTTCCTGGGTGTGTGATCTTGTGAGCAGTCCCTAACTCAGTTCCTGGGCTGGTCGGTGCTCAACACGGACACCTACGACAAGATGAACAAGCTGGAGAACAGGAAGGACATCTTCCAGGACATGGTGCTCTACCACGTCAAGTGTCGCAAGGACGAGATCCAGAACATCCTGGTTAGTTAGTCCAACACACACACATGGGGAAGGTCAAAGACCCAGGTCTGCAATCCAAGCCCCACTGAAGGTCAAAGATCCAGGTCTGCAATCCAAGCCCCGCCGATGGAACATGGCTGAAACCTGGGATTGATCACAGACCTCAGGTCAGATCAGCTGACTAATGTTTGCTCCCTCAGAACACCCGAGAGAGATGGGGGAAGGAACCAGACCAGTGTGAAGAGGAAGAACTGGAGGAGATCCTGGTGAGCAACAACACAAACGTCTCTTAAATATGTACACAAACATTTGTGACTTATGTACACAAACAATCGTAACGTACATACACAGACATTTGTAACGTACGTACACAAACATTTTTAACGTACGTACACAAACATTTGTAACGTACGTACACAAACATTTGTGACTCATGTACACAAACAATCGTAACGTACGTACACAAACATTTGTGACTTATGTACACAAACAATCGTAACGTACATACAGACATTTGTAACGTACGTACACAAACATTTGTGACTTATGTACACAAACAATTGTAACGTACATACACAGACATTTGTAACGTACGTACACAAACATTTGTGACTTATGTACACAAACAATCGTAACGTACATACACAGACATTTGTAACGTACGTACACAAACATTTGTAACGTACGTACACAAACATTTGTGACTCATGTACACAAACAATCGTAACGTACGTACACAAACATTTGTGACTTATGTACACAAACAATCGTAGCGTACATACAGACATTTGTAACGTACGTACACAAACATTTGTGACTTATGTACACAAACAATTGTAACGTACATACACAGACATTTGTAACGTACGTACACAAACATTTGTGACTTATGTACACAAACAATCGTAACGTACATACACAGACATTTGTAACGTACGTACACAAACATTTGTAACGTACGTACACAAACATTTGTGACTCATGTACACAAACAATCGTAACGTACGTACACAAACATTTGTGACTTATGTACACAAACAATCGTAACGTACATACACAGACATTTGTAACGTACGTACACAAACATTTGTGACTTATGTACACGAACAATCGTAACGTACATACACAGACATTCGTAACGTACATACACAAACATTTGTGACTTATGTACACAAACAATTGTAACGTACATACACAGAGGTGTGTAACGTACATAAACAAACATCGTGACACACAGAGGTGTGTAACGTACACACACAAACATCGTAACACACAGATGTGTGTAACTTACAGTACGTAGTGTCCACTAACATACACAAAGATGAATGAGTGCTACTACTGTGTGTGGTTGCCACGCGTGTAAGGATGTGGGTTTTTTGGTCCAGTCTGAAGTTCTTCCCAACACCAAGAAAGCTGAGATCCTGGAGTTTCACTTCTGTGACTTTGAGCACAGCGAGTTGGAGCTGGTGATGTGTGGTGTCAAGATGTACTACGAACTCAAAGTGGTCGACAAGTTTCACATCCCCAGAGAGGTGCCCTCATTTCTCCTCCTTCACTCACTTGCATCATGACAGCTGACAACTTGGGGGTGTGTGTGTGTGTGTGTGTGTGTGTGTGTGTGTGTGTGTGTGTGTGTGTGTGTGTGTGTGTGTGTGTGTGTGTGTGTGTGTGTGTGTGTGTGTGTGTGTGTGTGTGTGTGTGTGTGTGTGTGTGTGTGTGTGTGTGTGTGTGCGCGTGTGTGTAGGTCCTGGTGAGGTTCATGTACTCGCTCAGTAAGGGCTACAGGAAGATCACCTATCATAACTGGAGACATGGATTCAACGTCGGACAGACAATGTTTACTCTGCTCATGGTATCTGTCACACACACACACACACACACACACAGACACATACATGTCTTGCCTACTTTGTGTGGACCCACGTTTGGTTAGTAGGTTGTGAGGGCCCCCCTTTCCACTATAGCTAGAATGATGAAAAAATATATATCTAGCCCTAGATGGGAGTAAAGAGTTGCAACTAGGGATGTCCGATAATGGCTTTTTGCCCATATCCAATATTCCGATATTGTCCAACTCTTTAATTACCGATACCGATATCAACCGATATATACAGTCGTGGAATTAACACATTATTATGCCTAATTTGGACAACCAGGTATGGTGAAGATAAGGTACTTTTTAAAAAAATTAATAAAATAAGATAACTAAATTAAAAACATTTTCTTGAATAATAAAGAAAGTAAAACAATATAAAAACAGTTACATAGAAACTAGTAATGAATGAAAATGAGTAAAATTAAGTATTAAAGGTTAGTACTATTAGTGGAGCAGCATCACGCACAATCATGTGTGCTTACGGACTGTATCCCTTGCAGACTGTATTGATATATATTGATATATAATGTAGGAAGCAGAATATTAATAACAGAAAGAAACAACCCTTTTGTGTGAATGAGTGTGAATGGGGGAGGGAGGTTTTTTGGGTTGGTGCACGAGTAAGTGTATCTTGTGTTTTTTTTTATGTTGATTTAATAAAAAATAAAAAAAAACAAAAAAAACAAAAAAAAACAAAAAAACGATACAGATAATAAAAAAAACGATACCAATAATTTCCGATATTACATTTTAAAACATTTATCGGACATCCCTAGTTGCAACCTCACTTCAGAATGCAAAACACACAAAGTAAAAAAAATATTTGACTTCTGTAGAGTTGTGAGGACCAGGCAAATGTCCTCACACTTGATAAACCACCCTTTCTGTGTGGATCTTTTGACTTGTATGTCCACACAAGGACGGTGAGACAAGTGCACACACACACACACACACACACATTGTCTGTTTGACTTCCGAATATTAAATTCATCAATTATTTTTCCCATAGGAAGTGATAGAAGTAGAAATGGTCTGTTCCGGGGTCAAGCTGGGGTCATGATAAAAGCTACAGAAGAGCTTTTAAGCCTCATTACATTCTTAACTGTATATCAAAATATCAATTCACGTCCGACTTGCGATTCTAATTTATTCCGATTCCAAATCAAATCATATTTAAAAAATAATTAATTTATAAAAAATAAAAAATAAATATATATTTATAAAAATACATTTTTTTAAATACATTTTTTTAATACATTTTAAAATTTAAATTTAAATTATATACATTTTAAAATTTATAAATACATTTCAATTTAAAATGTATTTTTAAAAATAGTTTTTAAAATATGTTTTTAAAATATGTTTTCAGGCCATCTTCTTAAAAATAAATAAATAAATATATATTTATAAAAATACATTTTTTTAAATATATTTTTTTATGAATTTTAAAATTTAAATTTAAATTATATACATTTTAAAATTTATAAATACATTTCAATTTAAAATGTATTTTTAAAAATAGTTTTTAAAATATATTTTTAAAATATGTTTTTAGGCCATCTTCTTAAAAATAAATAAATAAATATATATTTATAAAAATACATTTTTTTAAATATATTTTTTTATGATTTTTAAAATTTAAATTTAAATTATATACATTTTAAAATTTATAAATACATTTAAATTTAAAATTTATTTTTAAAAATAGTTTTTAAAATACGTTTTTAAAATATGTTTTTAGGCGATCTTCATACAAATAAATAAATAAATATATATTTATAAAAATAAATGTTTTAAAATATAATTTTTTTATAAATTTTAAAATTTAAATTTAAATTATATACATTTAAAAATGTATAAATAAATTTATATTTCAAAATAATTTTTAAAATTTGTTTTTAAAATATGTTTTTAGGCCATCTTCATAAAAATAAATGAATATATATTTATAAAATTACATTTTTAAAAATATGGTTTTAGGCCATCTTCATGCAACCAGAAGGAGATTTCCTAACTTGTAAACTGCTCTGAAAAAGTTTCATTTAAATTATTGATACGTATCCGAATCGTGATTCTTACTCATCCCGATTCTAAATCAATACATCATTTTCAAAAACCGATAAAAAAAATAAATATATATACATTTTTTGTAAGTCTTTTTTTTTAATATATTTAGTTTTGGCTATCTCTATGCAACCAGAAGGAGTTTTTCCAACCTGTAATCTGTTTGAAAAAAATAATTCATTATAATTGTTATAAGAAATAGTAATACATTGCAAGAATCAGTTTCAATCAAGAATCGAGAATTGATTCTGAATCGACTCCTCCCCCAGGAATCGGATTGAATCTTTACGCTCCCAAAGATTCACACCCGTACTAAATATTATATTAATTAATACTTTAAAATAATCAATTATGATCGAGAATCGTGTAGAATTGAGAAACAATTCTGAAGTGAATCGTCAGCCCGGGAATCCGATCGAATCTTTCGGTGCCCAAAGATTCACACCCTTATCACCTGCCCTACAAGTGTAAAAATAAGTTAGCCACTGCTTAGTACAACTGCAAATTGTGGTGCACCTGGTCACTAATTGACTTGTGTTCAGACAGGTGACCTGAAGCGTTACTACACTGACCTGGAGTGCATGGCCATGGTGACCGCTGGCTTCTGCCACGACATTGACCACCGAGGCACCAACAACCTCTACCAGATGAAGTGAGGGTCCGCTAACACCACAACATTTCAAACTACAACATGCAATCCCGTAAAAAAAAACGTGTGTGTATGCAGTATGCGCACAAGTTGCTCACAGTAAGCATATTGTACCAAGTCATATCACTCTGAGGTGTACGTCGGCAAAATTGGCCAAAAAATGCTAATGTTAGCATAGGTCAAGTACCAAGTTATATAACGCACGGGTAAACTGTAGCAAAATTAGCCAAAAAAGTTAGAATGCTACTAGTTAGCATGTGTCACGAACCAAGTCTTATGAGAGTAGAGCGTACGCGTGCGAAAGTTGCTCATAAAGTGTCAAATTAGGTAAACAAGTTAGCACGCTAATGTTAGCATGCTAACAGTAAGCATATCGTACCAAGTTATATCACTCTGAGGTGTACGTCGGCAAAATTGGCAAAAAATAAATGGTAATGTTAGCATAAATCCAGTACCAACTGATATAACTCATGGGTAAACTGTTGCAAAATTAGCCCAAAAAGTTAGAATGCTAATAGTTAGCATGTGTCATGAACCAAGTCTTATAAGAGTAGAGTGTACTGGTGCAAAAGTAGCTCAAAAAGTGTAAAATTAGGTAAACAAGTTAGCAAGCTAACAGTAAGTATATCGTACCAAGTCACTCTGAGGTGTATTTTGGCAAAATTGGCACAAAAAAAAAAATGCTAATGTTAGCATAGGTCAAGTACCAAGTTATATAATGCACGGGTAAACTGTAGCAAAATTTGCCCAAAAATTTAGAATGCTAATAGTTAGCATGTGTCACGAACCAAGTCTTATGAGAGTAGGGTGTACTGGTGCGAAAGTAGCTCAAAAAGTGTTAATTTAGGTAAAAAATGCAAGTTAGCATGCTAAAAGTAAGCATATTGTACAAAGTGATATCTCTCTGAGGTGTACGTCGGCAAAATTGGCCAAAAAAAATGCTAATGTTAGCATAAATCAAGTACCAACTGATAGAACTCATGGGTAAACTGTTGCAAAATTAGCCCAAAAAGTTAGAATGCTAATAGTTAGCATGTGTCATGAACCAAGTCTTATGAGAGTAGAGTGTACGGGTGCGAAAGTAGCTCAAAAAGTATGAAATTAGGTAAACTAGTTAGCAAGCTAACAGTAAGTATATCGTACCAAGTCATATCACTCTGAGGTGTATTTTGGCAAAATTGGCACAAAAAAAAAATGCTAATGTTAGCATAGGTCAAGTACCAAGTTATATAATGCACGGGTAAACTGTAGCAAAATTTGCCCAAAAAGTTAGAATGCTAATAGTTAGCATGTGTCACGAACCAAGTCTTATGAGAGTAGGGTGTACTGGTGCGAAAGTAGTTCAAAAAGTGTTAATTTAGGTAAAAAATGCAAGTTAGCATGCTAAAAGTAAGCATATTGTACAAAGTCATATCTCTCTGAGGTGTACGTCGGCAAAATTGGCCAAAAAAAATGCTATTGTTAGCATAAGTCAAGTACCAACTGATAGAACTCATGGGTAAACTGTTGCAAAATTAGCCCAAAAAGTTAGAATGCTAATAGTTAGCATGTGTCATGAACCAAGTCTTATGAGAGTAGAGTGTACGGGTGCGAAAGTAGCTCAAAAAGTGTCAAATTAGGTAAACAAGTTAGCAAGCTAACAGTAAGTATATCGTACCAAGTCACTCTGAGGTGTATTTTGGCAAAATTGGCACAAAAAAAAAATTTTAATGTTAGCATAGGTCAAGTACCAAGTTATATAATGCACGGGTAAACTGTAGCAAAATTTGCCCAAAAAGTTAGAATGCTAATAGTTAGCATGTGTCACGAACCAAGTCTTATGAGAGTAGGGTGTACTGGTGCGAAAGTAGCTCAAAAAGTTTTAATTTAGGTAAAAAATGCAAGTTAGCCTGCTAAAAGTAAGCATATTGTACAAAGTCATATCTCTCTGAGGTGTACGTCGGCAAAATTGGCAAAAAATAAATGCTAATGTTAGCATAAATCAAGTACCAACTGATATAACTCATGGGTAAACTGTTGCAAAATTAGCCAAAAAAGTTAGAATGCTAATAGTTAGCATGTGTCATGAACCAAGTCTTATGAGAGTAGAGTGTACTGGTGCGAAAGTAGCTCAAAAAGTGTCAAATTAGGTAAACAAGTTAGCAAGCTAACAGTAAGTATATCGTACCAAGTCATATCACTCTGAGGTGTATTTTGGCAAAATTGGCACACAAAAAAAATGCTAATGTTAGCATAGGTCAAGTACCAAGTTATATAATGCACGGGTAAACTGTAGCAAAATTTGCCCAAAAAGTTAGAATGCTAATAGTTAGCATGTGTCACGAACCAAGTCTTATGAGAGTAGGGTGTACTGGTGCGAAAGTAGCTCAAAAAGTGTTAATTTAGGTAAAAAATGCAAGTTAGCATGCTAAAAGTAAGCATATTGTACAAAGTCATATCTCTCTGAGGTGTACGTCGGCAAAATTGGCCAAAAAAAATGCTAATGTTAGCATAAGTCAAGTACCAACTGATAGAACTCATGGGTAAACTGTTGCAAAATTAGCCAAAAAAGTTAGAATGCTAATAGTTAGCATGTGTCATGAACCAAGTCTTATGAGAGTAGAGTGTACGGGTGCGAAAGTAGCTCAAAAAGTGTAAAATTAGGTAAACAAGTTAGCAAGCTAACAGTAAGTATATCGTACCAAGTCACTCTGAGGTGTATTTTGGCAAAATTGGCACACACAAAAAATGCTAATGTTAGCATAGGTCAAGTACCAAGTTATATAATGCACGGGTAAACTGTAGCAAAATTTGCCCAAAAAGATAGAATGCTAATAGTTAGCATGTGTCACGAACCAAGTCTTATGAGAGTAGGGTGTACTGGTGCGAAAGTAGCTCAAAAAGTTTTAATTTAGGTAAAAAATGCAAGTTAGCCTGCTAAAAGTAAGCATATTGTACAAAGTCATATCTCTCTGAGGTGTACGTCGGCAAAATTGGCAAAAAATAAATGCTAATGTTAGCATAAATCAAGTACCAACTGATATAACTCATGGGTAAACTGTTGCAAAATTAGCCAAAAAAGTTAGAATGCTAATAGTTAGCATGTGTCATGAACCAAGTCTTATGAGAGTAGAGTGTACTGGTGCGAAAGTAGCTCAAAAAGTGTCAAATTAGGTAAACAAGTTAGCAAGCTAACAGTAAGTATATCGTACCAAGTCATATCACTCTGAGGTGTATTTTGGCAAAATTGGCACACAAAAAAAATGCTAATGTTAGCATAGGTCAAGTACCAAGTTATATAATGCACGGGTAAACTGTAGCAAAATTTGCCCAAAAAGTTAGAATGCTAATAGTTAGCATGTGTCACGAACCAAGTCTTATGAGAGTAGGGTGTACTGGTGCGAAAGTAGCTCAAAAAGTGTTAATTTAGGTAAAAAATGCAAGTTAGCATGCTAAAAGTAAGCATATTGTACAAAGTCATATCTCTCTGAGGTGTACGTCGGCAAAATTGGCCAAAAAAAATGCTAATGTTAGCATAAGTCAAGTACCAACTGATAGAACTCATGGGTAAACTGTTGCAAAATTAGCCAAAAAAGTTAGAATGCTAATAGTTAGCATGTGTCATGAACCAAGTCTTATGAGAGTAGAGTGTACGGGTGCGAAAGTAGCTCAAAAAGTGTAAAATTAGGTAAACAAGTTAGCAAGCTAACAGTAAGTATATCGTACCAAGTCACTCTGAGGTGTATTTTGGCAAAATTGGCACACACAAAAAATGCTAATGTTAGCATAGGTCAAGTACCAAGTTATATAATGCACGGGTAAACTGTAGCAAAATTTGCCCAAAAAGATAGAATGCTAATAGTTAGCATGTGTCACGAACCAAGTCTTATGAGAGTAGGGTGTACTGGTGCGAAAGTAGCTCAAAAAGTGTTAATTTAGGTAAAAAATGCAAGTTAGCATGCTAAAAGTAAGCATATTGTACAAAGTCATATCTCTCTGAGGTGTACGTCGGCAAAATTGGCCAAAAAAAATTATATTGTTAGCATAAGTCAAGTACCAACTGATAGAACTCATGGGTAAACTGTTGCAAAATTAGCCAAAAAAGTTAGAATGCTAATAGTTAGCATGTGTCATGAACCAAGTCTTATGAGAGTAGAGTGTACGGGTGCGAAAGTAGCTCAAAAAGTGTCAAATTAGGTAAACAAGTTAGCAAGCTAACAGTAAGTATATCGTACCAAGTCACTCTGAGGTGTATTTTGGCAAAATTGGCACACAAAAAAAATGCTAATGTTAGCATAGGTCAAGTACCAAGTTATATAATGCACGGGTAAACTGTAGCAAAATTTGCCCAAAAGTTTAGAATGCTAATAGTTAGCATGTGTCACGAACCAAGTCTTATGAGAGTAGGGTGTACTGGTGCGAAAGTAGCTCAAAAAGTGTTAATTTAGGTAAAAAATGCAAGTTAGCATGCTAAAAGTAAGCATATTGTACAAAGTCATATCTCTCTGAGGTGTACGTCGGCAAAATTGGCCAAAAAAAATGCTAATGTTAGCATAAATCAAGTACCAACTGATATAACTCATCGGTAAACTGTTGCAAAATTAGCCAAAAAAGTTAGAATGCTAATAGTTAGCATGTGTCATGAACCAAGTCTTATGAGAGTAGAGTGTACGGGTGCGAAAGTAGCTCAAAAAGTGTCAAATTAGGTAAACAAGTTAGCAAGCTAACAGTAAGTATATCGTACCAAGTCACTCTGAGGTGTATTTTGGCAAAATTGGCACACAAAAAAAATGCTAATGTTAGCATAGGTCAAGTACCAAGTTATATAATGCACGGGTAAACTGTAGCAAAATTTGCCCAAAAGTTTAGAATGCTAATAGTTAGCATGTGTCACGAACCAAGTCTTATGAGAGTAGGGTGTACTGGTGCGAAAGTAGCTCAAAAAGTGTTAATTTAGGTAAAAAATGCAAGTTAGCCTGCTAAAAGTAAGCATATTGTACAAAGTCATATCTCTCTGAGGTGTACGTCGGCAAAATTGGCAAAAAATAAATGCTAATGTTAGCATAAATCAAGTACCAACTGATATAACTCATGGGTAAACTGTTGCAAAATTAGCCAAAAAAGTTAGAATGCTAATAGTTAGCATGTGTCATGAACCAAGTCTTATGAGAGTAGAGTGTACTGGTGCGAAAGTAGCTCAAAAAGTGTCAAATTAGGTAAACAAGTTAGCAAGCTAACAGTAAGTATATCGTACCAAGTCATATCACTCTGAGGTGTATTTTGGCAAAATTGGCACACAAAAAAAATGCTAATGTTAGCATAGGTCAAGTACCAAGTTATATAATGCACGGGTAAACTGTAGCAAAATTTGCCCAAAAAGTTAGAATGCTAATAGTTAGCATGTGTCACGAACCAAGTCTTATGAGAGTAGGGTGTACTGGTGCGAAAGTAGCTCAAAAAGTGTTAATTTAGGTAAAAAATGCAAGTTAGCATGCTAAAAGTAAGCATATTGTACAAAGTCATATCTCTCTGAGGTGTACGTCGGCAAAATTGGCCAAAAA
>NC_084758.1:2147889-2162889 GCF_033978785.1 Entelurus aequoreus
CAGAAAAATCCCAACTTTTTGACACTTAAAAAAAATGCAGACTTTTTGACACTTTGAAAAAATCCTGACTTTTTGACGAAAATAATCCTGATTTTTGACACTTGGAAAAAAATCTCGATTTTTTGGAAAAAATAAATCCTGACTTTTTGACACCTGGAAAAAATCCTGATTTTTTGACAAAAAAAATCCCAATTTTTTGACAATTAAAAAAAATGCCAACTTTTGACACTTAGAATAAATCCAGACTTTTTGACACTTGGAAAAAATCCCAATTTTTGGACACTTGGAAAAAAATCCCAATTTTTTGACACTTAGAAAAAAATCCCAATTTTTTGACACTTAGAAAAAATGCCGACTTTTTGACACTTAGAAAAAATCCCGACTTTTTGACACTTGGAAAAAATTCAGACTATTTGACACTTAGAAAAAATCCAGACTTTTTGACACTTAGAAAAAAATGCAGACTTTTTGACACTTGGAAAAAATCCGGACTTTTTGACACTTAGAAAAAAATCCAGACTTTTTGACACTTAGAAAAAATCCCAATTTTTTGACACTTGGAAAAAAATCCCAATTTTTTGACACTTAGAAAAAATCCCAATTTTTTGACATTTAGAAAAAATCCAGACTTTTTGATAAAATAAATCCTGACTTTTTGACACTTGGAAAAAAAAACCAACTTTTGACAGAAAAAAAAAGCCGACTTTTTGACCCTTAAAAAAAAAGCAGACTTTTTGACACAGAAAAATCCCAACTTTTTGACACTTAAAAAAAATGCAGACTTTTTGACACTTTGAAAAAATCCTGACTTTTTGACGAAAGTAATCCTGATTTTTGACACTTGGAAAAAATCTCGATTTTTTGGAAAAAAGAAATGCTGACTTTTTGACACCTGGAAAAAATTCTGATTTTTTGACAAAAAAAAATCCCAATTTTTTGACAATTAAAAAAAATGCCAACTTTTGACACTTAGAATAAATCCAGACATTTTGACACTTGGAAAAAATCCCAATTTTTTGACACTTGGAAAAAAATCCCAATTTTTTGACACTTAGAAAAAAATCCCAATTTTTTGACACTTAGAAAAAATGCCGACTTTTTGACACTTAGAAAAAATCCCGACTTTTTGACACTTGGAAAAAATTCAGACTATTTGACACTTAGAAAAAATCCAGACTTTTTGACACTTAGAAAAAAATGCAGACTTTTTGACACTTGGAAAAAATCCGGACTTTTTGACACTTAGAAAAAAATCCAGACTTTTTGACACTTAGAAAAAATCCCAATTTTTTGACACTTGGAAAAAAATCCCAATTTTTTGACACTTAGAAAAAATCCCAATTTTTTGACATTTAGAAAAAATCCAGACTTTTTGATAAAATAAATCCTGACTTTTTGACACTTGGAAAAAAAACCCAACTTTTGACAGAAAAAAAAAGCCGACTTTTTGACCCTTAAAAAAAAAGTAGACTTTTTGACACAGAAAAATCCCAACTTTTTGACACTTAAAAAAAATGCAGACTTTTTGACACTTTGAAAAAATCCTGACTTTTTGACGAAAGTAATCCTGATTTTTGACACTTGGAAAAAATCTCGATTTTTTGGAAAAAAGAAATGCTGACTTTTTGACACCTGGAAAAAATTCTGATTTTTTGACAAAAAAAAATCCCAATTTTTTGACAATTAAAAAAAATGCCAACTTTTGACACTTAGAATAAATCCAGACATTTTGACACTTGGTAAAAATCCCAATTTTTTGACACTTGGAAAAAAATCCCAATTTTTTGACACTTAGAAAAAAATCCCAATTTTTTGACACTTAGAAAAAATGCCGACTTTTTGACACTTAGAAAAAATCCCGACTTTTTGACACTTGGAAAAAATTCAGACTATTTGACACTTAGAAAAAATCCAGACTTTTTGACACTTAGAAAAAATCCCAATTTTTTGACACTTGGAAAAAAATCCCAATTTTTTGACACTTAGAAAAAATCCCAATTTTTTGACATTTAGAAAAAATCCAGACTTTTTGATAAAATAAATCCTGACTTTTTGACACTTAGAAAAAAATACCAACTTTTGACAGAAAAAAAAGCCGACTTTTTGACACTTAAAAAAAAAAGCAGACTTTTTGACACAGAAAAATCCCAACTTTTTGACACTTAAAAAAATGCAGACTTTTTGACACAGAAAAATCCCAACTTTTTGACACTTAAAAAAAATCCAGACTTTTTGACACTTTGAAAAAATCCTGACTTTTTGACGAAAGTAATCCTGATTTTTGACACCTGGAAAAAATCTCGATTTTTTTGGAAAAAAGAAATCCTGATTTTTTGACACTTAGAAAAAATCCTGATTTTTTTGACAAAAAAATCCCAATTTTTTGACAATTAAAAAAAATGCCAACTTTTGACACTTAGAATAAATACAGACTTTTTGACACTTGGAAAAAATCCCAATTTTGTGACACTTGGAAAAAATCCCAATTTTTTGACACTTAGAAAAAAATCCCAATTTTTTGACACTTAGAAAAAATCCCAATTTTTTGACATTTAGAAAAAATCCAGACTTTTTGATAAAATAAATCCTGACTTTTTGACACTTAGAAAAAAATACCAACTTTTGACAGAAAAAAAAATGCCGACTTTTTGACACAGAAAAATCCCAACTTTTTGACACTTAAAAAAAATGCAGACTTTTTGACACAGAAAAATCCCAACTTTTTGACACTTAAAAAAAATCCTGACTTTTTGACGAAAATAATCCTGATTTTTGACACTTGGAAAAAATGTCGATTTTTTGGAAAAAAGAAATCCTGACTTTTTGACACTTAGAAAAAAATCCCGTTTTTTTAACAAAAAAAATCCCAATTTTTTGACAATTAAAAAAAATGCCAACTTTTGACACTTAGAAAAAATCCAGACTTTTTGACACTTAAAAAAATGCAGACTTTTTGACACTTAGAAAAAATCCAGACTTTTTGACATTTGGAAAAAATTCTGACTATTTGACACTTAGAAAAAATCCAGACTTTTTGACACTTAGAAAAAAATGCAGACTTTTTGACACTTGGAAAAAATCCGGACTTTTTGACAGTAAAAATCCCGACATGTTTTTTGCAGCTTGCGTGATGAGTTTGCCAACTATAAAAATGAGGGATTTATTTATTTTTTTTAACGAAAGAAACTACTGTTCTAAATGTGTCCACTGAAAGTCACAATAGCAATTCTGCTAGGCAAGCAAACACAGTAAAGGGTGACTGTGGCTCCTCCTCCTCGACCCACATGAAACTCAACACCTGCTGTTTTATGTCTTGTGCTTGAACACATGCTCATTTGGCACCCTCCTTACCCCGAAATGTCTCAAACACGAGACAAGTGAATTCAACCCTTTTGAATAGTTTTGACCTCCGTTTCTTACGGTTTGTTGAGTTAGCACTGGATTGATACGTGGACATGACAAAGGAGGTGTTTGATACCTAGAAGAGTTAACATGTTGTGTTTATTGTTCAATCCCAGAAAGACTGACTTAATCCTGGTTTTGTAGACCCACTGAGACCAAGTCTGAGCTCATTGTGTATTTGAAGCTGCATCAATTTCCTTTAGAATTTTCAACAAACTTGAAGTGTTTTGTCCAGAGGATTAGTTGTGATTTGTACGTTTTCATAATGTGCTTGTTCTATTTTTGGCCAAGGTAAAACCAAGAAAACAAGCTGGAGTTGTCTTTATCATGCCATGATTTTACTTGGGAATAGATGTTCCTCCCGGCGGGCCTCAGCTGAAATGACTTTGACACCCCTGCTCTAGAGGAAGGTTAAAGTGTAATCTAAGGCTTTGCCAGCAGATGTCGCCATAGACAGCTAGTTGAGTAGGTCGTGTTATAAAGTGGCGTGTCGCTGGTGCAGGAGTTCAGTCGTTTCCACGTGGAGATCACGCCGATGCTGGATCGCCTGCTGAACAACAGGAAGGAGTGGAACGCTCTCAAGGAGGAGCACGAGGCCAAGGTCGCCGTCATCGAGGCGGACAAGAAGGCCAAGGAGGAGGCGGCGGGGAAGGCTGCTGCCGCCAGACAAGGTGGGTCGCAACTTGTGCTTAAACGGAGTACCACCCTGAGCAGGCGCCACCTTGGCCACGTAGCAGGAAGGGGAGGGGTGAACTGGAAATCATAGTTGACAAGAAACATCTTAGTTTTTACCTCCTCCCTCACATAGAGCCTGAGTTTAACATTGTAATTATTCATTTTTACATTTTCAATTTTTAAATTCAAAATGTTTCAATGTAAAATATTTAAATGTTACACTTTTAAATGTTACATTTTTGAAAAAAAAAAAAAATTTTAAATTTTTTTAAATTTGTAATTTTAAAAAAATATTTTTTAATTTTTTAATATTTTTTTTTACATTTTATTAATTCAAATTTTGTATTTTTTAATTCTACATTTTTAAATTTCAATTTAAAAATGTTTAATTTATACATTTTTAAATTTTTAATTATTAATTTATACATTTTTCAATTTTTAAATTCTACATTTTTCAATGTAAAATTTTTCAATGTTAAATTTAAAAAAAAATAATAATAATTTTTTTTTTAATTTTTAAATTTTTTAAAATCTTTTAATTTTATAAAATTTAAAAAAAAACTTTTTTTACATTTTTTTTAAATGTTACATTTTTTACATTTTTAAAATTAAAATTATTTTTTTTAAACATTAAACATTTTTTTATTTTTTTTTTATTTTTAATTTTTAATTAATTTAAAAAATATATTTTTTTTTTACATTTTTAAAATTTTTTCAAATTTGTAATTTTTTTTTACCTTTAAAAAAAAAATTAATTTCCTTTTTTTTTAAATTAAGGCAAGACCTGATTAGTCCCAAAGAGGAAGACATGATGCAGTATTATCTGCTCACTGGTGGTTGTTTGAGCACACTGCAGCTAGTCCGTAACCAATGCTTCAGTCACATGCAGGATTCTCACAAGAATGAGGCAGAAATATGTCTTGTGCTGCTGTTTAACGCATCAACAGTCATGGAATTGGGGAAGTACTGGAACGGAGGTTTGCAAAGATCCTCCCGGGGGACATTTGTGGCCCGCAGCTATCTTTTCACGGCTCGTGGCACATTCTGAAAATAATATTTTTTTAAAAACAACATAAAAAGTGTAATAAAAGAGCAAACAGGTGAAAAGTAACGAGACAAAGTTGCAATGTTGTCTCCAATATGATTAATAGCCATGCAGGCTGGTTTTTTTTCTTTCAAACTGTCATTGCTCAAAAATAATAATGAGTCAAAATCAATGTTATGAATTATTGATCTCTTATATTACTAATATTGCATATTTTGTGTTTTCCATATAGAAACAACGTTTTCA
Organism: Entelurus aequoreus; assembly: GCF_033978785.1. Classification (NCBI taxonomy): domain Eukaryota; kingdom Metazoa; phylum Chordata; class Actinopteri; order Syngnathiformes; family Syngnathidae; genus Entelurus; species Entelurus aequoreus. Next base: position 2,153,258 of record NC_084758.1, read on the forward strand.
GAAAAAATAAAGTCTTTGACTTATTTTTAACACTTTTATGAGTGGGACCCTTTTGGATCCTGGAGAATATTAGTGCGATTAGTTGTTGTTTTTTTAAACTGTCATTTCTTGAAAAATATTAATGGATTCAAATCAATGTTATGAATTACTGATCTATTCAAGGTTACAATGACTTACTAATATTACTAATGTTGCATATTTTGTGTTTCCCTTATAAAAAACAAAGATAATAAAGTAATAACTTCTAAGTGACGAATACATCTGGGGCCGTACTTATCAAGCTTCTTAGAATTACTCCTAAGAAGTCTGCTAAGAGTTGACTTAAGAGTAAATAAATTCTTGGCTGAAAGCTGCACTTAAAAGTTAGTTATCAAGCGTCTTACTCACACTTTCAGCGAAGTGTAGGACTGAATCTTAAGTGTCACACTCAGAGCTGAATGACGACATTACTATGTGCCGTAAACGCAATTTTAGGTGACGTCATTTCTGTGTCCATAGAAATGACCAATCACGGAAGGGAATCCGTTGTCTAAGAATAAAGAAATATCTTGGAAATATTGAAGTGGACAATGGGAGTGTATATTTTGACAATAAACTACAAAATAATACAAAACAAACTAGTCCCCGCCGGCACTCACGCTACCGCTCCCTCTCTTCTCTTCTCTCGCCCACACACTCACTGACGTCACTCACCTCACGGCCACACACATACGCTACTGTCATAACATTTTCTTTCCAATTCATTAATTAGGCAACTCATTTGAAAGTGGTGTGGGTGGCTCTATATATACTAGCCCACTGCAGACACATGCAGAAATCAACAAGGAATCGAAAAGTATTAAATCTGTGACAAAAATAATATCCGCTCTGTCTAAACGATTTCCAATTCATTAATTAGGCAACTCATTTGAAAGTGGTGTGGGTGGCTCTATATATACTAGCCCACTGCAGACACATGCAGAAATCAACAAGGAATCGAAAAGTATTAAATCTGTGACAAAAATAATATCCGCTCTGTCTAAACGATACCGTTTGATCAGCTGCTCGTCATCAAAAAACAAACAAACATTGTTCCGTTCCCTGAACGTTCGCGCACGTCTCTCTCGCCTCAGTGCCATCCCCTGCTGGCAACTCCTAACCACTTAAGACACCTCTGAAGGTCTCTTAAATATCGTGGAGAGTAGGAGTGATTCTTAGACTTAAGAACGTTGATAAAAAAGCTTTTATTCTTAAGTTTGAGAGTGGGACTAAATTTCGCAAATTCTCAGGACATAAGTGTAAAATGGCACTCTAAGAAGCTTGATAAGTACGGCCCCTGAAGTTTATCTAGAGATTTAACTGTTGAAATATGTATTTTTTTAGTCCTTATTTTAAACACTTTTATGAGTAGGACCCTTTTGATCCTGTTGCGTTTGACCAGATGTTCCTCCAAGTGGGATGTAAAACGCTGGTCAGTCCCAAGTTCCTCAGATGACATATAAACTGACTCAAAGGTACCACCAAGCACAGAATAGGTATTTTGTAATTTATTGTCAAATATTTGAGAATAGAGACCAGCCTCGAACAACACATACGAATGCGCAGCCCAAGTTGATCTGGCATTCCAAAGGAAAAAGCACCTCTTTTCACACAAAGAAAGCCCCCATCTTCCCCCCCCCCCCCCCTCCTCTCAACACTGATAAGAAGAGAGACTTGGGGGTTGTGTTCACATTCCTGATGGTTTACGACCCTGTCTAAACAGGCAATCTGAAGACAAAGAGAAACTAGTATACAGAGTATACATGGAAAAATATGAGCTGATTCAAACATGATTATGAATAAAGAAATAACTCTTAAACATAGGCATTATCCACAATCCCTTTAGTGGGATTTCTTTTTTATAACTGTACTTGCTCAAAAATAATTAAAATAAGTGTTATGAATTATTGACCTATTCAAGGCTCCAAATACTTACTAATATTACTAATGTTGCATATTTTGTGTTTCCCTTATAAAAAACAAAGATAATAAAGTAATAACTTCTAAGTGACGAATAAATCTGAAGTTTATCTAGAGATTTAACTGTTGAAATATGTATTTTTTTAGTCCTTATTTTAAACACTTTTATGAGTAGGACCCTTTTGATCCCTTTAGTGGGATTTCTTTTTTATAACTACTTGCTCAAAAATAATTAAAATACGTGGCTCCAAATACTTACTAATATTACTAATATTGCATATTTTCTGTGTTTTCCATATAAGTACACATATTGAAGTCTGAAGTATTCATCATCAATTAGTACCAATAAGTACAGTACACATATTGAAGTGTCAAGTATTCATCATCAATTAGTACCAATAAGTACAGTACACATATTGAAGTGTCGATTATTCATCATCAATTAGTACCAATAAGTACAGTACACATATTGAAGTGTCAAGTATTCATCATCAATTAGTACCAATAAGTACAGTACACATATTGAAGTGTCAAGTATTCATCATCAATTAGTACCAATAAGTACAGTACACATATTGAAGTGTCAAGTATTCATCATCAATTAGTACCAATAAGTACAGTACACATATTGAAGTGTCAAGTATTCACCATCAATTAGTACCAATAAGTACAGTACACATATTGAAGTGTCAAGTATTCATCATCAATTAGTACCAATAAGTACAGTACACATATTGAAGTGTCAAGTATTCATCATCAATTAGTACAAATAAGTACAGTACACATATTGAAGTGTCAACTATTCATCATCAATTAGTACCAATAAGTACAGTACACATATTGAAGTGTCAAGTATTCATCATCAATTAGTACCAATAAGTACAGTACACATATTGAAGTGTCAAGTATTCATCATCAATTATCATCTTCATTGATTTTTCTTTTCTTCTTTTCCCTGCAGCTGGTGCAGCAGCACAGTCAAAGACCTGTACTCTCAGTTAGTGTGGCGCCATCTACTGTACCTCTACTACATCTACAGTCCTGTTCCTCTTCTGTACTTCTACTACATCTACTGTACTACTACTACTACATCTACTGTACCTCTACTACATCTACAGTCCTGTTACTACATCTACTGTACCTCTACTGTACTTCTACTACATCTACTGTACCTCTACTACATCTACAGTCCTGTTACTACATCTACTGTACCTCTACTGTACTTCTACTACATCTACTGTACTGCTACTACATCTACAGTCCTGTTACTACATCTACTGTACCTCTACTGTACTTCTACTACATCTACTGTACTACTACTACTACATCTACTGTACTTCTACTACATCTACTGTACTACTAATACTACATCTACTGTACTTCTACTACATCTACTGTACTGCTACTACATCTACAGTCCTGTTACTACATCTACTGTACCTCTACTACATCTACTGTACTACTACTACTACTACATCTACTGTACTTCTACTACATCTACTGTACTACTACTACTACTACATCTACTGTACTTCTACTACATCTACTGTACTGCTACTACATCTACAGTCCTGTTACTACATCTACTGTACCTCTACTGTACTTCTACTACATCTACTGTACTACTACTACTACTACATCTACTGTACTTCTACTACATCTACTGTACTGCTACTACATCTACAGTCCTGTTACTACACCTACTGTACCTCTACTGTACTTCTACTACATCTACTGTACTGCTACTACATCTACAGTCCTGTTACTACATCTACTGTACCTCTACTGTACTTCTACTACATCTACTGTACTACTACTACTACATCTACTGTACTTCTACTACATCTACTGTACTACTACTACTACATCTACTGTACTTCTACTACATCTACTGTAATTGTACTACATCTACTGTCCTGCTACAATATCTACTGTAGTTTTACTACATCTACTGTACTTTTACTACATCTACTGTACTTCTACCACATCTACTGTACTACTACTACATCTACTGTAGTTTTACTACATCTACTGTACTGCTACTACATCTACTGTACCTCTACTGTACTTCTACTACATCTACTGTAATTTTACTACATCTACTGTACTATTACTACTACATCTACTGTAATTTTACTACATCTACTGTACTACTACTACATATACTGTACTTTCACTTCATCTACTGTACTACTACTACATCTACTGTACTACTACTACATATACTGTACTTCCACTTCATCTACTGTATTACTACTACATATACTGTACTTCCACTTCATCTACTGTACTACTACTACATATACTGTACTTCCACTTCATCTACTGTACTAGTACTACATCTACTGTAATTTTACTACATCTACTGTACTGCTACTACATCGACTGTACTTTTACTACATCTACTGTACTCCTACTGTACTTACACTTCATCTACTGTACTGCTTCTACATCTACTTTACTTTTACTACATCTACTGTACTGCTACTACATCTGCTGTACTTTTACTACATCTACTGTACTCCTACTGTACTTCCACTACATCTACTGTACTTCTACCACATCTACTGTACTGCTACTACATCTACTGTACTTTCACCACATCTACTGTACTGCTACTACATCTACTGTACTTCTACTACACTTACTGTACTTGTATTACTTCTACTGTACTTCTACTACATCTACTGTACTTCTCCTACATCTGATATACTTCTACTACACCTACTGTACTTCTACTACACCTACTGTCATTGTACTATATATATATATATATATATATATATATATATATATATATATATATATATATATATATATATATATATATATGCATGCATATGTATATATATATATATATATATATATATATATGTATATATATGTATGCATACATATATATATATGTATATATATGTATGCATACATATATATATATATATATATATATATATATATATATATATATATATATATATATATATATATATATATATGTATGCATACATATATATATATATATATATATATATATATATATATATATATATATATATATATATATATAAATGTATACATATGTGTGTGTGCATATATATATTCATGCATATATATACATATATATGTATATATGCATATGTGTATATACTATATATATACATATATATATATATATATATATATATATATATATATGTATGCATACATATGTATATATATGTATATATATGTATATATATATATATATATATATATATATATATATATATATGCATACATATGTATGTATATATATATATATATATATATATATATATATATATATATATATATATATATATATATATATGTATGCATACATATATATATATATATATATATATATAAATGTATACATATGTGTGTGTGCATATATATATTCATGCATATATATACATATATATGTATATATGCATATGTGTATATACTATATATGTACATATATATATATATATATATATATATATATATATATATACATATGTATGCATACATATGTATATATATATATATATATATATATATATATATATATATATATATATATATATATATATATGTATATATATATATATATATATACATATGTATGCATACATATGTATATATATATATATATATATATATATATATATATGTATGCATACATATATATATATATATACATATGTATGCATACATATATATATATATATATATATATATATATATATATATACATATGTATGCATACATATATATATATATATATAAATGTATACATATGTGTGTGTGCATATATATATTCATGCATATATATACATATATATGTATATATGCATATGTGTATATACTATGTATATATATATATATATATATATATATATATATATATATACAGTATATATATATATATATATATATATATATATATATATATATATATATATACAGTATATATATATATGTATAAATTTCAAGCGCGATGATGTCATGTTATCGATGGTAAAATGCATTTTTAGACAACAGGCTAGGATACAGCAAAAGTAACAAGCGGTATAAAATGGATTAGAAAGGATAGATTTTAAAAAATTATAATAAACAAAAAAAAAAACATAATTTATTTTGTTTTTTTTTCCTTGTGACTTCCCACGGGACGTAGTTTGTGGACCCCTGATCTACAGTATAGCACTGTAAAAACTATATTACATTTTACAGTACAAACAAACAAACTTAGATTTTACAGTAAAAGAAAAAAAACTGGCAACTCCGATTTTAGAATTGTATCATAAAGTCATTGTTTTTGCCTCTAGAAACTACATAACTATATATCAATAGCATCACATTCCCTGGCTCTAGAAACTACATAACTATATATCAATAGCATCACATTCCCTGGCTCTAGAAACTATATATCAATAGCATCACATTCCCTGGCTCTAGAAACTATATATCAATAGCATCACATTCCCTGGCTCTAGAAATTACATAACTATATATCAATAGCATCACACTCCCTGGCTCTAGAAACTACATAACTATATATCAATAGCATCACATTCCCTGGCTCTAGAAACTACATAACTATATATCAATAGCATCACATTCCCTGGCTCTAGAAACTATATATCAATAGCATCACATTCCCTGGCTCTAGAAACTACATAACTATATATCAATAGCATCACATTCCCTGGCTCTAGAAATTACATAACTATATATCAATAGCATCACATTCCCTGGCTCTAGAAACTACATAACTATATATAAATAGCATCACACTGATACTCGTACTATATAATATGAATATATGACAATATCATCACACTGATACTGATACTATATAATATGAAGATGACAATATCATCACACTGATACTCATACTATATAATATGAAGATGACAATATCATCACACTGATACTGATACTATATTTGAAGATGACAATATCATCACACTGATACTGATACTATATATAAATATATGACAATATCATCACACTGATACTGATACTATATATGAAGATGACAATATCATCACACTGATACTGATACTATATATAAATATATGACAATATCATCACACTGATACTGATACTATATATGAATATGACAATATCATCACACTGATACTGATACTATATAATATGAAGATGACAATATCATCACACTGATACTGATACTATATAATATGAAGATGACAATATCATCACACTGATACTGATACTATATTTGAAGATGACAATATCATCACACTGATACTGATACTATATATAAATATATGACAATATCATCACACTGATACTGATACTATATATGAAGATGACAATATCATCACACTGATACTAAAACTATATATGAAGATGACAATATCATCACACTGATACTGATACTATATATAAATATATGACAATATCATCACACTGATACTGATACTATATATGAATATGACAATATCATCACACTGATACTGATACTATATAATATGAAGATGACAATATCATCACACTGATACTCATACTATATAATATGAAGATGACAATATCATCACACTGATACTCATACTATATAATATGAAGATGACAATATCATCACACTGATACTGATACTATATAATATGAATATGACAATATCATCACACTGATACTGATACTATATTTGAAGATGACAATATCATCACACTGATACTGATACTATATATAAATATGTGACAATATCATCACACTGATACTGATACTATATATGAAGATGACAATATCATCACACTGATACTAAAACTATATATGAAGATGACAATATCATCACACTGATACTGATACTATATATAAATATATGACAATATCATCACACTGATACTGATACTATATATGAATATGACAATATCATCACACTGATACTGATACTATATATGAAGATGACAATATCATCACACTGATACTGATGCTATATATGAAGATGACAATATCATCACACTGATACTGATACTATATATGAAGATGACAATATCATCACACTGGTATCCACTTGATACTGATACTATATATGAATATGACAATATCATCACACTGATATCCACTTGATACTGATACTATATATGATAATGACATTATTATCACACTGGTATCCACTTGATACTGCTACATGAATATGCCAATATCATTACACTGGTATCCACTTGATACTGATACTATATATGAATATGCCAATATCATAACACTGGTATCCACTTGATACTGATACTATATATGAATATGACAATATCATCACACCGGTATCCACTTGATACTGATACTATATATGAAAATGACATCATCACACTGGTATCCACTTGATACTGATACTATATATGAATATGCCAATATCATCACACTGCTATCCACTTGATAATGATACTATATATATATAAATATGACAATATCATCACACTGGTATCCACTTGATACTGATACATGAATATGACAATATCATCACACTGGTATCCACTTGATACTGATACTATATATGAATATGACAATATCATCACAGTGGTATCCACTTGATACTGATACTATATATGAATATGACAATATCATCACAGTGGTATCCACCTGATACTGATATTATATATATAAATATGACAATATCATCACACTGGTATCCACTTGATACTGATACATGAATATGATAATATCATCACACTGGTATCCACTTGATACTATATATGAATATAACAATATCATCACACTGGTATCCACTTGATACTGATACATGAATATGCCAATATCATCACACTGGTATCCACTTGATACTGATACCATGGTGTCCACATAAGTGGTAGTCGAGGATGGTAAGGTAAAAGCAGACGTTGTCAGCATGAAGTGAAACGATACAGTATTGTAAAAGTGAAACGATACAGTATATCTGTCAAGTGTGACTCACTAAAACGTGTTTGTACCTGCAGGAGGTATTTTCCTCAGGCGACTTCACATTTGTTGTCTTTATTACCACTTTTGTGGTCCGGGGGATTTTAAAAAGCCGTCGTCGTCGTCGCTTCCCGACACGCGCCGGCCGCCCCTCCTTTTCCCCCCCTCGGACGACCTCAGCTGAGACCTGCACCAGTGGGCTCGGAGCCTCCCCCGGGAGAGGTCTGTGCAGGAACACCACACCCTGAGCCAGCCCGAGGATCATGGCAAGGTGCGGGAGGGTTTAGAGCGAGAAGAACCATGAGGAGGTTCCTGCGAGGACCGAGGGAGGAGGACTGCAGTCAGATCCACTATCTGACCGCCAAGTGCTCCCGTCTGGCTCGGGACAAAGGTAAGAGACCATGGAGGAGATGTTGCCTGGCGTGGCTCCACCAATGTTGACTTCCTGTGGTGGCAGCCTTGTCTGAGCGAGAGGTTGCGGTGTGGCGGGAGAGGGAGAGGAAGCTGCAGAAAGACTTCCAGAATGTAGCTGCTCAACTTGTCCACCAGGAGAAGACCAACATGGAGCTGAAGAGGTCGCGGGACCACCTGCTGGGAAACATCCGCCAGCAGCAGGTACTTTCAGGACACTCACTTGAATAATAATCTCTCTTAAAGAGCCAACATTCTCCCTTTTCTGTCTACACACTGGGTCTGCTTGTAAGTACTCTGTGTGTGTGCGCTGCCCAACATGCTCCTAAAACCAGCAATGTCACCACGTGACCACACGCCGTCAT
>NC_084758.1:2170389-2175389 GCF_033978785.1 Entelurus aequoreus
GGGAGAACACTGATCAAATCTTACACTGGCGTACATTTTGAGTAACAGCTTCATTGGACAAACAACAGTGTGAAACATTACAGTCTACACTACAGTGTGAAACATTACAGTCTACACAACAGTGTGAAACATTACAGTCTACACTACAGTATGAAACATTACAGTCTACACTACAGTGTGAAACATTACAGTCTACACAACAGTGTGAAACATTACAGTCTACACTACAGTATGAAACATTACAGTCTACACTACAGTGTGAAACATTACAGTCTACACTACAGTATGAAACATTACAGTCTACACAACAGTGTGAAACATTACAGTCTACACTACAGTATGAAACATTACAGTCTACACTACAGTGTGAAACATTACAGTCTACACTACAGTATGAAACATTACAGTCTACACAACAGTGTGAAACATTACAGTCTACACTACAGTATGAAACATTACAGTCTACACTACAGTGTGAAACATTACAGTCTACACTACAGTGTGAAACATTACAGTCTACACTACAGTGTGAAACATTACAGTCTACACTACAGTATGAAACATTACAGTCTACACTACAGTGTGAAACATTACAGTCTACACTACAGTGTGAAACATTACAGTCTACACTACAGTATGAAACATTACAGTCTACACTACAGTGTGAAACATTACAGTCGTCCCTCGCCACGTCGCACCTCAAACACCGCCACTTCACCGCATTGTGGATTAAAAATATCATATTCAACACTTTTTTTTGCTCCTAAATTCAGCATTTGGAGCATAAAAGTGGCAAAATGAAGTAAATCAAATATCCATACTGGGTAGTACTGGCCACTAGATGATGTGGAGTCTGAGCCCAGGATGTGGTTGTGGCTTGTGCAGCCCTTTGAGACACTCGTGATTTAGGGCTATATAAGTAAACACTGATTGATTGATTGATTGATTTGGTGAGGTAAAAAGCCTATAATGAGCATTATAATCCACATAAATGCAGTATTTTATTGGACTGTGCAGGTGGCCTTCATGCTGGCTTGTTAGTGTAGAAGTACATGGATTTAATACTCATTTTGGCTCTATAAAACCTCACAAATCAGCATTATTTTTCTAAAGAAATGTAGAATTTAGAGGAATTTCAATGTGTTTTTTGGCATATAAAGCTTCAAATGAGCATTATTAGCCATTAAAATGCAGTATTTTTGTATCTGATATTCATTTTAGGTCTATAAAACATCAGAAATGATCATTGTGTAGAATTTGTGGGATTTTGCATGTGTGTTTTGGCATATAAAGCCTAAAATGAACATTATTATCCATATGATTGCAGTATATTTGTATTTTATTGGGTTATGCGGCATACAAATGTATTTAATATTCATTTTGGGTGTATAAAACCTCAGAAATGATCATTATTTTTCTATAGAAATGTAGAATTTAGAGGAATTTCAATGTGTATTTTGGCATATAAAGCTTGAAATGAGCATTATTGTCCATGAAAATGCAGTATTCTTGTATTTTATTGGCTTGTGCAGGTGTTTTTTGGCAAACAAATATAATATTCATGTTGGGTCTATAAAACCTTAGAAATGATCATTATTTTTCTGTAGAAATGTAGAATTTGTGGGATTTTGCATGTGTGTTTTGGCATATAAAGCCTAAAATGAACATTATTATCCATATGAATGCAGTATATTTGTATTTTGTTGGGTTATGCGGGTGTTTTTTGGCATACAAATGTATTTAATATTCATTTTGGATGTATAAAACTTTAGAAATGATCATTATTTTTATATAGAAATGTAGAATTTAGAGGAATTTAATGTGTATTTTGGCAGATAAAGCTTAAAATGAGCCTTATTGTCCATGAAAATGCAGTATTCTTGTATTTTATTGGCTTGTACAGGTGTTTTTGGCAAACAAATATAATATTCATTTTGGGTCTATAAAACCTTAGAAATGATCATTATTTTTCTGTAGAAATGTAGAATTTGTGGGATTTTGCATGTGTTTTTGGCACATAAAGCCTAAAATGAACATTATTATCCATATGATTGCAGTATATTTGTATTTTATTGGGTTATGCGGGTGTTTTTTGGCATACAAATGTATTTATTATTTATTTTGGGTGTATAAAACCTCAGAAATGATCATTATTTTTATATAGAAATGTAGAATTTAGAGGAATTTCAATGTGTTTTTTGGCAGATAAAGCTTAAAAAGAGGATTATTGTCCATGAAAATGCAGTATTTTTGTATTTTATTGGCTTGTGCAGGTGTTTTTTGGCAAACAAATATAATATTAATTTTGGGTCTATAAAACCTTAGAAATGATCATTATTTTTCTGTAGAAATGTAGAATTTGGTGTATTGTGCATGTGTGTTTTGGCATATAAAGCCTAAAATGAACATTATTATCCATATGAATGCAGTATATTTGTATTTTATTGGGTTATGCGGGTGTTTTTTGGCATACAAATGTATTTAATATTCATTTTGGGTCTATAAAACCTCAGAAATGATCTTTTTTTTTCTGTAGAAATGTAGAATTTACAGGAATTTCAATGTGTTTTTTGGCATATAAAGCTTAAAATGAGCATTATTGTCCATGAAAATGCAGTATTTTTGTATTTTATTGACTTGTGCAGGTGTTTTTTGGCAAACAAATATAATATTCATGTTGGGTGTATAAAACTTTAGAAATGATCATTATTTTTCTGTAGAAATGTAGAATTTGTGGGATTTTGCATGTGTGTTTTGGCATATAAAGCCTCAAATGAACATTATTATCCATATGAATGCAGTATATTTGTATTTTATTGGGTTATGCGGGTGTTTTTTGGCATACAAATGTATTTATTATTTATTTTGGGTCCATCAAACCTCAGAAATGATCATTATTTTTATATAGAAATGTAGAATTTAAAGGAATTTATGTTTTTTGGGCATAAAAAGCCTAAAATGCTGATAATGCATATTCTGTAAATGCAATATGTTTGTATTTTATTGGATGGTGCAGCTCTTTTCATGTTGTGGCCCCCAAGGTTCCTATCATATAAATACAAATATTACTATAAAAACTATCAAATGGATCATTCATTCAATCACAAACATTATGTTGGCTTATAATAAATCATACTTTCATTACTTTCTAGATAAAAAACAGAATCTGTGTATTGTCTTGCATTGTGCAGATAATTTCTTGGCATACAAATGTATCTGATATTCATTTTAGGTCTATAAAACATCAGAAATGATCATTGTGTACAATTTGGTGTATTGTGCATGTGTGTTTTGGCATATAAAGCCTAAAATGAACATTATTATCCATATGAATGCAGTATATTTGTATTTTGTTGGGTTATGTGGGTGTTTTTTGGCATACAAATGTATTTAATATTCATTTTGGGTGTATCAAACCTCAGAAATGATCTTTTTTTTTCTGTAGAAATGTAGAATTTACAGGAATTTCAATGTGTTTTTTGGCATATAAAGCTTAAAATGAGCATTATTGTCCATGAAAATGCAGTATTCTTGTATTGTATTGGCTTGTGCAGGTGTTTTTTGGCAAACACATATAATATTAATTTTTGGGTCTATAAAACTTTAGAAATGATCATTATTTTTCTGTAGAAATGTAGAATTTGTGGGATTTTGCATGTGTGTTTTGGCATATAAAGCCTAAAATGAACATTATTATCCATATGAATGCAGTATATTTGTATTTTATTGGGTTATGCGGGTGTTTTTTGGCATACAAATGTATTTATTATTTATTTTGGGTGTATAAAACCTCAGAAATGATCATTTTTTTTTATAGAATGTAGAATTTACAGGAATTTCAATGTGTTTTTTGGCATATAAAGCTTAAAATGAGCATTATTGTCCATGAAAATGCAGTATTTTTGTATTTTATTGACTTGTGCAGGTGTTTTTGGCATACACATATAATATTAATTTTGGGGTCTATAAAACTTTAGAAATTATCATTATTTTTCTGTAGAAATGTAGAATTTGTGGGATTTGGCATGTGTGTTTTGGCATATAAAGCCTAAAATGAACATTATTATCCATATGATTGCAGTATATTTGTATTTTATTGGGTTTATGCGGGTGTTTTTTGGCATACAAATGTATTTAATATTCATTTTGGGTGTATCAAACCTCAGAAATGATCATTATTTTTATATAGAAATGTAGAATTTAGAGGAATTTGTGTTTTGTTGGGCATAAAAAGCCTAAAATGCTGATAATGCATATTCTGTAAATGCAATATGTTTGTATTTTATTGGATGGTGCAGCTCTTTTCATGTTGTGGCCCCCAAGGTTCCTATCATATAAATACAAATATTACTATAAAAACTATCAAATGGATCATTCATTCAATCACAAACATTATGTTGGCTTATAATAAATCATATTTTCATTACTTTCTAGATAAAAAACAGAATCTTTGTATTGTCTTGCATTGTGCAGATAATTTCTTGGCATACAAAAATAACCATGAACATTTTTAAAAAGACTTATTTTGGAACCTCTTTAATGTTGGCCCCTCCTTATCATTGCAAATATTAAAATAACATGTTTTTATGCTGCATTTAATTTTTTGGTATAACTATTTTAGTTATGTTATGGGGCTGGTAATGAATTATAACACAACAGCATAAAAACTATAAAACATAATAGCATAAAAACTATAATAGTTAGACAAAAAAAAGTTTGCAGCACAAACAATTATTTTCATATTTGCAATGATAGTCAGTACCTCTCTTGTCCAGCAGAGGCCAGCGTTGTCCACACTGTCGTCCTCGCCCTGGCTGCTGTCTGGTCTTGTTTCCAAGTCTTCTTTGTCTTTGTCCACCTCCGAGCCAGAACCACCTCCACACATGATGGACTTTAGGACCCAGGGGAAGCCATGAAACATTCCTCCGTCAAAATGATTCCTTTTTTCTCAGCATATTTACACTCGGACTTGGAGCGCGTCAAGGCAGTCCATCAAAGTG
>NC_084758.1:2190389-2252889 GCF_033978785.1 Entelurus aequoreus
AAAATAATAACAACAAAAAAACATGGACCAATATAACATAACAAACAAAGACAATTGTTTTTTTAATGTCAATAACAAAAAATAACAAAGAAATTACACAATATAACATAACAAAAAATAAATAAATACATAAATAGATCAGCATTGTATCATAACATGAAAAAAATACTTCCAAAACAATGGAACAATATAACATAACAAAAACAATGGAATAATATCACATAAAACAAGAAAACAAATAACAATAACAAATAAAAAAAACATGGACCAATACAACACAACCTACAGTAATAAAACAAAATAATTTCAAACATTGGAACAACATAACAAAAACGGAACAATATAACAACACAACAAAATAATAACAACAAAATGGAACAATATAAGTTAACATTAAAAAATAATAATACAAATCGTAACAATATAACAAACTAAAAAAATAAGAATAAAAAAGTATGAAACATTGTAACATAACATAACAAAAAAACAAAAAATACCAATAACAAAAAATGGAACAATTTAACATAAAATAACAAAAAATAATAACAAAAAAGCATCCATCCATCCATCCATCTTCTTCCGCTTATCCGAGGTCGGGTCGCGGGGGCAGCAGCCTAAGCAGGGAAACCCAGACTTCCCTCTCCCCAGCCACTTCGTCCAGCTCCTCCCGGGGGATCCCGAGGCCTTCCCAGGCCAAAAAATAAACAAAAACAAAAACAAACAAACAAAAAAACATAGACCAATATAACATAACTAAAAATAACAATTGTTTTTTTTAATGTCAATAATGAAAAATAACAAAGAAATGAAACAGTATAACATAACAAAAAAAAAAGAACTAAAAAAATTCAACATTGTATCATAACAGAAAACATAATTCCAAAACAATGGACCAATATAACATAACAAAAACAATGGAATAATGTTACATAAAATAACAAAACAGATAATAATAATAATAATAATAATAATAATAACAAAAAACATGGACCAATACTACACAACAAAAAATAACTAACAAAAAAAAACATGTAACAATATAAACATAACAAATATGTTTTTTTATTTGTATTTTTTTAATGGAACAATACAACATAACATAACAAAATAACGACAAAAAATATGGAACAATATAACATAACAAAAAATATCAATAACAAAAAAATGTAACATTGTAACATAACATAACAAAAAAAAGGAATATAACATTACAAAAAATACCAATAACAAAAAAATGTTGAATAATATAACACAACAAAACAAATATTTGAAATTGGAACAATACAACAAAAAATGATAACACAATTTTGTTTTTAAATATAACATAACAAAATTGTTAAACAATTGGCACAACATAACATAACAAAATTATATATTTAAAATTGGAACAATATAGCATAACATAACAAAAATGTATAATACAAAAAATTTGAAAAATATACCTTTTTTTTAATTGGAACAAAATAACAAAACAAAAAAAACAACTAAAAAAATCAACATTGTATCATAACAGAAAACATAATTCCAAAACAATGGACCAATATAACATAACAAAAACAATGGAATAATGTTACATAAAATAACAAAACAGATAATAATAATAATAATAATAATAATAATAATAACAAAAAACATGGACCAATACTACACAACAAAAAATAACTAACAAAAAAAACCATGTAACAATATAAACATAACAAATATGTTTTTTTATTTGTATTTTTTTAATGGAACAATACAACATAACATAACAAAATAACAACAAAAAATATGGAACAATATAACATAACAAAAAATATCAATAACAAAAAAATGTAACATTGTAACATAACATAACAAAAAAAAAGGAATATAACATTACAAAAAATACCAATAACAAAAAAATGTTGAATAATATAACACAACAAAACAAATATTTAAAATTGGAACAATACAACAACAAATGATAACACAATTTTGTTTTTAAATATAACATAACAAAATTGTTAAACAATTGGCACAACATAACATAACAAAAATATATTTAAAATCGGAACAATATAGCATAACATAACAAAAATGTATAATACAAAAAATTACCTTTTTTTTTAATTGGAACAAAATAACATAACAAAAAAAGAATGACACAAAAAAGTGCTTTTAGGTGTGTTCCCAACAAACTGACTCCCAGCATTCCTTCATGCTTTTAACCAGATGACAGATTATCATCACACCTCAACATCTCCTACACGCCTCTGCTGGCTCAGCATTGCACATGAACATGTGAATACATGAATATCTGTGGGTTGAATTGTGGCCCGAGTTTGACACTGTTCCAGACTATTTGTGTTTCCATCATCACACTTGAAGAGTGACAGAACACTTCTGTGTTTTTTTGCTACTGGAAACTTCTCCAGCGTTACAAACTCCTACAAATCCAACTTTTCCTGCCATAAACTTGCTTTTATTTTTTTGTCTTCTGGAAAGTGGGCCGCTTCCAGGCCGTAAAAATGTTCTATTTTGTTAACCGGGTCGCTTTTCTCCGTTTATGAAAGAGATTGCAGGTGTTTAGCTGGAGTCTTCATGAAGGAAGTGATGGTGTTTTATGACAAGTCAGCACATTTGGCCGTCATGGACCTTTTTGGTGTTTATGGCTTCTGCTCCTTTAATATTCTGCTAGAAAAAAGCTGCTTGGTGCTTGGAGGCTGCAGAGAGTTTGACTGTAGAGATGCTTGTGGAACATTCCACCTCCTTTTACACTCATTTTCATAGTTTTCATCTTCAAAACCAGTACAACATTTTGATTTTTTTTTACCTTCATTAATAAAAATATGTATTTATTTTTATAACATTTAAATCTCTAGATCAGGGGTCAGCAACCTTTTTGAAAGCAAGAGCTACTTCTTGGGTAGTGATTAATGCGAAGGGCTACCAGTTTGATACACACTTCAATAAATTGCCAGAAATAGCCAATTTGCTCAATTTACCTTTAACTCGATGTTATTATTAATAATTAATGATATTTACACTTAATTGAACGGTTTAAAAGAGGAGAAAACACGAAAAAAATGACAATTAAATTTTGAAACAGTTTATCTTCAATTTCGACTCTTTAAAATTCAAAATTCAACCGAAAAAAAGAAGAGAAAAACTAGCTAATTCGAATCTTTTTGTAAAAATAAAAAAAAGAATTTATGGAACATCATTAGTAATTTTTCCTGATTAAGATTCATTTTAGAATTTTGATGACATGTTTTAAATAGGTTAAAATCCAATCTACACTTTGTTAGAATATATAACAAATTGGACCAAGCTATATTTCTAACAAAGACAAATCATTATTTCTTCTAGATTTTCCAGAACAAAAATTTTAAAATAAATTCAAAAGACTTTGAAATAAGATTTAAATTTGATTCTACAGATTTTCTACATTTGCCAGAATATTTTTTTTGAATTTTAATCATAATAAGTTTGAAGAAATATTTCACATACTGTATATTCTTCGTCAAAAAAACAGAAGCTAAAATGAAGAATTAAATTAAAATGTATTTATTATTCTTTACAATAAAAAAAGAAAAATTTACTTGAACATTAATTTAAATTGTCAGGAAAGAAGAGGAAGGAATTTAAAAGGTAAATGTGTTTAAAAATCCTAAAATCATTTTTAAGGTTGTATTTTTTCTCTAAAATTGTCTTTCTGAAAGTTATAAAAAGCAAAGTAAAAAAAAAAAAAGAATTTATTTAAACAAGTGAAGACCAAGTCTTTAAAATATTTTCTTGGATTTTCAAATTCTATTTGAGTTTTGTCTCTCTTAGAATTAAAAATGTAGAGGAAAGCGAGACCAGCTTGCTAGTAAATAAATACAATTTAAAAAATCGAGGCAGCTCACTGGTAAGTGCTGCTATTTTTAGAACAGGCCAGCGGGCTACTCATCTGGTCCTTACGGGCTACCTGGTGCCCGCGTTGGTGACCCCTGCTCTAGATCAACTTGACATCTATTTGTGGATATAATGCTTTATTTATGTAAGATTTTAAATATTTTTTGTGCTTTTTGTTTAAGAGAACCCTGTTTTTTAATGGCAAAAAGAGAAAATATGCAAACATTTCAGAGTGGAATATGACTTAAATAGATCGAAATATGACAATAATTCTACTTTTCGAGCAATGACCGTTAAATGCATATTCATTTGTATTTTTTTATTTTTTCTATGCTTAAATCTCAAGATCAACTATCGCTCAATTTTTATTTTTATTTTTCATTTGTGTTTTTTGTCATTGGAAAAATATGCAATATTTCTCCCCCCACCCCAAAAAAAAAAAAATCAAAGTGGAATATTTGATGTGAAGCAATTGGAGCCTCAAATAAATCAATAATTCATAAAAAATGTTGAGGAATGACCGTTAAAAAAAAATCCCACTAAAATTCTCAGGGATCCAAAAGTCATACATAATTATTATTATTTTATTTGTTTTTGATGCTTAAATCTCAAGATCAACTTCAGATCCATCCCTCAATTAAATATATATATTTTTTAAATGTCTTCCATTTTTTGTTTTGTTTTGTTTTTTGGTCATCGGAAACTGAGTTGTTTTTTTATGGTAAAAACAAAAACTTTGCAACATTTTTCCCCCCCAAACATTTCAGAGTGGAATATTTGATGTGAAGCAATTGGAATCTCAAGTAAATCAATAATTCATAACAAAATATTTTGAGGAATGACAGTTAAAAAAACAAAAGAACGCTAAAATTCTCAGGGATCCAAAAGGGCCCCACTCATAAAAGTGTAAAAATAAGTCGTATATTATTATTTATTTATTTATTTTTTTTCAACGCTTAAATTTCTACATCTACAATTTCAATTTTTCTTTTTTAAAATGTTTATTTTTATTTTTGTATTGTTTGTCTTTTATATGGCAAAATCAATATAAAAAAATCTAAACATTTTATTTATTATTGTATTAATATTTTAGAAAGATGCAATCGTGAATATCAATATTTGTTTGGTAAAACATGATAGTTACATATTGTTATTATTAATAACAAATTACATAGGATTATAAACATAATTATACATCTTCAATTTAACATAAGTTTTTTTTTATATATCAACATGAAAGTTTATTAAGTGTTATTATATTCAATGAATAAATCATATTTTAACAATTATCACAGAAAGATGCAATTGTGGACACATTTTTTGTTTGGAAAAAAACATTTCAAGCATTGATATTTAAAAACGAGTATTATTAATACCATTAATATTGATTTAAAAAATACCTATAAACATCATAATTATATTATCTTATTTTAAATTTCCTGCCTTTTCAAAATTAAAGTCTATTGTTGCCTATTATTATATTACATTATGTTAAATATTTTAACATATTATTAAGAACGAGTATTATAATATTTGTTTGATAAAAAAATATTATTATTAATAATTCAAATATGACCTATAAACATACAATTTATACATCTTATTTTTAACATTAAAGCTTATTCATACCTATTATAATACTAAAACGTTATGTTAATACTTTTAAAATATAATAAAGAACAAATATTGTGAATATTAATATTTGTTTGATAAATGAATGGATGGATGGAAAATATATTCTTGATATTTAAATATTATTATTCATTCGAATAACACATAATAATTACAAATCTTAATTTTTGTTCATTGCTTTTTTTTAAAGACCTTATTTCATTACCTTTTGTTGTATTAAATTATATTCTTATTTTTACATTTTATAAAAAAAGATGCAATTGTGAATAATAATATTTGGTTAAAAAGAAACATATTTTAAACATATTACATATAATTTTCATGCTTGTAATTAGGCGATGTATTGTAGTTGACGGCTGGCCAGTTAAGGGTTAAAATGCTCCAGATGTTCCTACACAAAATAAAAGAAGAATACACAAAATAAAAGAAGAATACACAAAATAAAAGAAGAATAAACAAAATAAAAGAAGAATAAACAAACATGAATAAGCGTTCAGAAAAAGAAAAACTGTAATTTCCAAAGCGTCCACCGGATGTCGCTGTTGCACCGCAAAGCCAGCAGCGCCGCGTCTTCAATGTGTCTTCAATTAGCGACACAATTGGAATGTTCCAGAAGAAGTCTTTGCTTTCTTTTCTCGCTGGCAAAGTGAAGGAGTTGTTGCATTGTGGGAACACGTTTGACCTTGGAGATCATGTCTGTGAAGGAGTTGTTGCATTGTGGGAACACGTTTGACCTTGGAGATCATGTCCGTGAAGGAGTTGTTGCATTGTGGGAACACGTTTGACCTTGGAGATCATGTCCGTGAAGGAGTTGTTGCATTGTGGGAACACGTTTGACCTTGGAGATCATGTCCATGAAGGAGTTGTTGCATTGTGGGAACACGTTTGACCTTGGATATGTCCTGATACCCGAGAGTTAGCATGCTAATGCCTAGAAATGGCAAGAATTCAATGTTTCCGACCACAATTAGATTGAGATCAAAGTGGGAAAGCCTTTAGAGCTGAAAGAATAAAGTTCTTCGCTAAAATCGTGACAAGTAACATTTTTCTGCGGGTTATCCTTTCGGGTTTTTTACCGCCGTAGGAAACAAAACAACACGTTAGCTTTCCTCTAAAGAAGTCAAAGGCTAATTGATCATAAAATGCTAAGAGCGGGAAGTTCACCACACATTCCTGAAGCTAACATATGCTAACCTTGTTAGTAGTATTTAATCATGTTAGTAGTATTTTACTATGTTAGTAGTATTTAACCATGTTAGTAGTATTTTACTATGTTAGTAGTATTTAACCATGTTAGTAGTATTTAATCATGTTAGTAGTATTTTACTATGTTAGTAGTATTTAACCATGTTAGTAGTATTTAATTATTGATCATAAAATGCTAAGAGTGGGCAGTTCACCACGCATTCCTGAAGATGCTAACGTTGTTAGTATTATTTAACCATGTTTGTATTATTTAACCATGTTAGTAGTATTTAATCATGTTTGTAGTGTTTAACCATGTTAGTGGTATTTAACCATGTTAGTAGTATTTAATCATGCTAGTAGTATTTAATTATGCTAATAGTATTGAATTATGCTAGTAGTATTTAACCATGTTTGTAGTATTTAATCATGTTAGTAGCATTTAATCATGTTTGTAGTGTTTAACCATGTTAGTAGTATTTAATCATGCTAGTAGTATTTAATCATGCTAATAGTATTTAATTATGCTAGTAGTATTTAACCATGTTAGTAGTATTTAATCATGTTTGTAGTGTTTAACCATGTTAGTAGTATTTAACCATGTTAGTAGTATTTAATCATGCTAGTAGTATTTAATTATGCTAGTAGTATGTAACCATGTTTGTAGTATTTAATCATGTTAGTAGCATTTAATCATGTTAGTAGTATTTAACCGTGTTAGTAGTATTTAACCATGTTAGTAGTATTTAATCATGTTAGTAGTATTCAATAAATGATCATAAAATTCTAAGAGTGGGCAGTTCACCGCACATTCCTGAAGATGCTAACATTGTTAGTATTATTTAAACATGTTAGTAGTATTTAACAATCTTAGTAGTATTTACTCATGTATGTAGTATTTAACCATGTTAGTAGTATTTAATAATTGATCATAAAAAGCTAAGAGTGGGCAGTTCACCACACATTCCTGAAGATGCTAACGTTGTTAGTATTATTTAACCATGTTAGTAGTATTTAACCATGTTAGTAGTATTTAATTATGTGTGTAGTATTTTCTGTAGTAGCAGTAGTGTTACTGTGTTTGATATCGATGAAAAACACTAAGCTTTTCCCCAAATCTCAGCTGTCCACCTGTCAGCAACTTGTAGAACACACACACACACACACACACACACACACACACACACACACACACACACACACACACACACACACACACACACACACACACACACACACACACACACACACACACACACACACACACACACACACACACACACACACACACACACAGTAGTGTCCTCAGGAGGTGATGTTCCGGAACGATCCAGTTTATCAGGCTTTCCTGAAACTTTGGCAAGTTCTTCTCTTTCTCTTCTTTTTTTGTGAGTAAAAACAATAACAATCGGAATCTCCCGAGCAAGAGTCCGAAGTTTCTTTCCAAAACGTGTTTCTCATGTAAAAAGTCTGCTTTCAATAAAAGTGACAAAAAGTGTCTGCGTGGCAAACGTGCTACCGCCGCCACGCGAGGAATATGTTAGCAATTAAAGAATATTCATACGCGTGTGAGTCAGCCTCGGTGTTGTTGTACACTTGCTGCACGTTGCCTGGCAACACGGCTGTCAGCTTCCTTCACAATCACTTTATCGCAACAGATCCAGCCCAACCGTTAACGACGCAACAATGACAAACGCATTTAGATCGGAAAAAAACACGAAAAGACTTTCTTGGTTCTCTTCGTCTTTTTTGGAGGTCCAAAAATGGTCTAAATACGTTTGATTACATGAAGAATAGGAGACGTTATTTCACGTAAAGTAACGTTATTTTGCGGAAAGTTAAGTTTTTCACGGAAAGTTACGTTTGCTGAAAGTTAAGTTTTTCAAGTAAAGTTACGTTATTTCACGGAAAGTTACGTTATTTCACGTAAAGTTATGTTATTTCACGTAAAGTTACGTTATTTCACGTAAAGTTATGTTATTTCACGTAAAGTTACGTTATTTCACACAAAGTTGTGTGGTAATTCACATTAAGCTACGTTATTTCACAAAGTTATGTTTTTTCACATTAGGTTTTGATATTTCACATAAACTTATGAAGTATTTCACGTAAAATTATGTTATTTCACGTAAAGTTGCTTTTTCACATAAAGTTATGTTTTTTCCCGTTATGTTTTTGTACGTCATGTTATTTAACGTAAAGTTACGTTATTTCACGTAAAGTTGTTTTTTCACATAGTTATGTTTTTTGACGCTGTTTTTTATATTACGTTATTTTACGTAAAGGTAATTAATTTCACATAAAGTGATGTTATTTTGCGTAATTACATTATTTTGCATAAAGTTATGTTATTTCACATTTAGTTATGTTTTTTCACGTAAAGTTGTTTTTTCACATAGTTATGTTTTTTGACGCTGTTTTTATGTTGCGTTATTTTATGTCAAGTTAATTAATTTCACATAAAGTGATGCTATTTTGCGTGATTACATTATTTTGCATAAAGTTATGTTATTTCACATTTAGTTATGTTTTTTCACGTAAAGTTGTTTTTTCACATAAAGTTATGTTTTTTCCCATTAAGTTTTTGTACGTCAAGTTACGTTATTTCACGTAAAGTTGTTTTTTCACATAAAGTTATGTTTTTTCCCGTTATGTTTTTGTACGTCATGTTATTTAACTTAAAGTTACGTTATTTCACGTAAAGTTGTTTTTTCACATAGTTATGTTTTTTGACGTTGTTTTTTATGTTACGTTATTTTACGTAAAGTTAATTAATTTCACATAAAGTTATGTTATTTTGCGTGATTACATTATTTTGCATAAAGTTATGTTATTTCACATTTAGTTATGTTTTTTCACGTAAAGTTGTTTTTTCACATAGTTATGTTTTTTCCCGTTAAGTTTTTGTACGTCATGTTATTTAACGTAAAGTTACGTTATTTCACATAAAGTTGTTTTTTCATATAGTTATGTTTTTTGACGCTGTTTTTTATGTTACGTTATTTTACGTAAAGTTATGTTATTTTGCGTAATTACATTATTTTGCATAAAGTTATGTTATTTCACATTTAGTTATGTTTTTTCACGTAAAGTTGTTTTTTCACATAGTTATGTTTTTTCCCGTTAAGTTTTTGTACGTCATGTTATTTAACGTAAAGTTACGTTATTTCACGTAAAGTTGTTTTTTCACATAAAGTTATGTTTTTTCCCGTTAAGTTTTTGTACGTCATGTTATTTAACGTAAAGTTACGTTATTTCACGTAAAGTTGTTTTTTCACATAGTTATGTTTTTTGACGTTGTTTTTTATGTTATGTTATTTTACGTAAAGTTAATTAATTTCACATAAAGTGATGTTATTTTGCGTAATTACATTATTTTGCATAAAGTTATGTTATTTCACATTTAGTTATGTTTTTTCACGTAAAGTTGTTTTTTCACATAAAGTTATGTTTTTTCCCGTTAAGTTTTTGTACGTCATGTTTTTTAACGTAAAGTTATGTTATTTCACGTAAAGTTGTTTTTTCACATAAAGTTATGTTTTTTCCCGTTATGTTTTTGTACGTCATGTTATTTCACGTAAAGTTACGTTATTTCACGTAAAGTTGTTTTTTCACATAGTTATGTTTTTTGACGTTGTTTTTTATGTTACGTTATTTTACGTAAAGGTAATTAATTTCACATAAAGTGATGTTATTTTGCGTAATTACATTATTTTGCATAAAGTTATGTTATTTCACATTTAGTTATGTTTTTTCACGTAAAGTTGTTTTTTCACATAGTTATGTTTTTTCCCGTTAAGTTTTTGTACGTCATGTTATTTAACGTAAAGTTACGTTATTTCACGTAAAGTTGTTTTTTCACATAAAGTTATGTTTTTTCCCGTTATGTTTTTGTACGTCATGTTATTTAACGTAAAGTTACGTTATTTCACGTAAAGTTGTTTTTTCACATAGTTATGTTTTTTGACGCTGTTTTTTACGTTACGTTATTTTACGTAAAGTTAATTAATTTCACATAAAGTGATGTTATTTCACATTTAGTTATGTTTTTTCACGTAAAGTTGTTTTTTCACATAGTTATGTTTTTTCCCGTTAAGTTTTTGTACGTCATGTTATTTAACGTAAAGTTACGTTATTTCACGTAAAGTTGTTTTTTCACATAAAGTTATGTTTTTCCCCGTTATGTACGTCATGTTATTTCACGTAAAGTTACGTTATTTCACGTAAAGTTGTTTTTTCACATAGTTATGTTTTTTGACGCTGTTTTTTATGTTACGTTATTTTACGTAAAGTTAATTAATTTCACATAAAGTTATGTTATTTTGCGTAATTACATTATTTTGCATAAAGTTATGTTATTTCACATTTAGTTATGTTTTTCACGTACAGTTGTTTTTTCACATAGTTATGTTTTTTCCCGTTAAGTTTTTGTACGTCATGTTATTTAACGTAAAGTTACGTTATTTCACGTAAAGTTGTTTTTTCACATAAAGTTATGTTTTTCCCCGTTATGTTTTTGTACGTCATGTTATTTCACGTAAAGTTACGTTATTTCACGTAAAGTTGTTTTTTCACATAGTTATGTTTTTTGACGTTGTTTTTTATGTTACGTTATTTTACGTAAAGTTAATTAATTTCACATAAAGTGATGCTATTTTGCGTAATTACATTATTTTGCATAAAGTTATGTTATTTCACATTTAGTTATGTTTTTTCACAAAAAGTTACGTTATTTCAAATGAAGTTATGTTACTTCAAGTAAAGTTACGCTATTTCACTTAAAGTTATGCTTTTTCACATTTTATGGTTAAAATGATCGTCAATTTTGCGGTAAAAAATAAACTTGCGGCTCACTCTTTTAGATTTGATCTCGGTCACCAGAATTTGAGGTTATTTCACATGAAGTAAAAAATGTTTCACGTAATGTTACATGAAGTAAATCAATTTGCTCGATAGGTGAACATAAGTTAGCGTCTTTAGCTAGCAAACAAGCTTGTTTTAGCATGGCTTTATGACATGTTTGAGGCAATTTATTATCTTGTAGGTAAATATAATACATTATTTAATACACGTGTAATAATAATGATCATTTATCCTTTTATGTAGCGCTTTTCAGACACTTTACGAAACATTTGAAAAAATAATAATATATTTATGCAGTTGTACTTGTAAATATTTCAATTTTTTTTTTTCAATGAGAGTAGTATTTGTAAAATAAAAAGTGCATAATGTTTGATAACATTTTGTTAATATTCTATAATAAGGTATTTTATTCATTTATGTTTATAGATAGTTTTGGTTTATTACCTTTCATTTGTTCTATTTATAGTTCTCCAAAAATATTTAGGGTTTTAGTAAAGTAATATCAAAAAAGTAATGTTATTAAAAAAAAAACTATACTGTACAAGTTAGTCAGTTGTGCATATTTATATCATATTATAAAAATTAATTGTAGGTGGAAACTGATTTAATATTAATACAACTATATATATATATATATATATATATATATATATATATATATATATATATATATATATATATATATATATATATATATATATATATATATATATATATATATATATATATATATATATATATATACACATACATACACACACACATATATATATATATATATATATATATATATATATATATATATATATATATATATATATATATATATATATATATATATATATATATATATATATATATATATATATATATAGCCAAAAACACAAATTATACACTTATTTATACATATTTATATATATATATATATATATATATATATATATATATATATATATATATATATATTTACACACACACACACATAGTGTGTATTTATATATATATATATATATATATATATATATATATATATATATATATATATATATATATATATATATATATATATATATATATATATATTTACACACACACACACACATAGTGTGTATTTATATATTTATATATATATATATATATATATATATATATATATATATATATATATATATATATATATATATATATATATATATATATATATATATTAATCGTAATTAATGAAAATATTAAGGACACTTTAAAAATGGTGCTCATACTAAACATATTGTGTGTTTACGTTGGCTAAAAGTAATATTTGTGTGTACTTACAAGTTGTGTGTATTATTGTACAATACAACAACAAATGGAAACAGAAACAAAAACTTTCCACCAGAGCCAGCATGTTGTGTGCATGTTTTATTATGACTAATATTATCTTGATGTTATGTTCATGTTTTATTATGACTAATATTATCTTGATGTTGTGTGCTTATTTTATTATGACTAATATTATCTTGATGTTATGTTCATGTTTTATTATGACTAATATTATCTTGATGTCGTGTGCTTATTTTATTATGACTAATATTATCTTGATGTTATGTTCATGTTTTATTATGACTAATATTATCTTGATGTTGTGTGCATGTTTTATTATGACTGATATTATCTTGATGATGTGTGCATGTTTTATTATGACTAATATTATCTTGATGTTATGTTCATGTTTTATTATGACTGATATTATCTTGATGATGTGTGCATGTTTTATTATGACTAATATTATCTTGATGTTATGTTCATGTTTTATTATGACTAATATTATCTTGATGTTGTGTGCATGTTTTATTATGACTAATATTATCTTGATGTTATGTTCATGTTTTATTATGACTAATATTATCTTGATGTTGTGTTCATGTTTTATTATGACTAATATTATCTTGATGTTGTGTGCATGTTTTATTATGGCTGATATTATCTTGATGTTGTGTGCATGTTTTATTATGACTGATATTATCTTGATGTGTGCATGTTTTATTATGACTAATATTATCTTGATGTTGTGTTCATCTTTTATTATGACTAATATTATCTTGATGTTGTGTTCATCTTTTATTATGACTAATATTATCTTGATGTTATGTTCATGTTTTATTATGACTAATATTATCTTGATGTTATGTTCTTGTTTTATTATGACTAATATTATCTTGATGTTGTGTGCATGTTTTATTATGACTAATATTATCTTGATGTTGTGTGCATGTTTTATTATGACTAATATTATCTTGATGTTGTGTGCATGTTTTATTATGACTAATATTATCTTGATGTTGTGTTCATGTTTTATTATGACTAATATAATATTGATGTTGTGTTCAGGACTCACGGCCAGCAGGGGGCCGTGAGAAGTCCACCATCTGCATCTCTCCTGCTGCTCCCAGTATCGCAGTCCAGCTGTCTGCCGGTGGGAGAGACGATCCAGAAATGATCTGACAGAACGATAACAACCTTGAAAAGACTTGAAGTACAGACTGGATTTTATTCTTTACTGTCGTCAAAAGATCATGTTTCCACTTCCTGCTTACTGCTGAAGCCGCAGTTAAATGTCCCAATACTTTTGTCCAGGGTCACTAACAGCCAGGTTAACAAGCACAGTATTGATTTTGGATTTACCTTTCTCTTCTTTTTACACTTGTAGTGCCCAGAACATTAAAAAATGGCAAAAAGACTGAAAAATGTTCACAGTCAACAGTTTTCAACAGTTTTTGACCTTCAAAACATTCCTCTTAGTCGGGACAACAAATGCTCCTATTTTTTTCCCGTACAAATTCCCAGTTTTCCCGAAATTCCAGGAATTCCGAAATACCCATTCTCAATTCAAACTGTAACTACTCCAACATTTTTCAACCCAATCCAAAAATCCCAACACCGACACATTCCTATCATCCAGGACAACTGTGCTAGTATCACTCATTTCCTTTTTTCCCAAACATTTCCAGGAAATTCCCATAAGGACGAACAGACATATTCATAGATCTACAATGCCCAATACGATATATTCCATATATCAAACGTAAAACATGTTTTCCCATACCCCAAATTCCCGGAATTTTCCGGAATGTTCTCCCTATTGACAATGAATGGGTATTATACAATCTACTGCGTATCGCACAATTCTCATCCGTTTTCAACTGTTCCAACACACTCCACTTACCCCGGTTTTGAAAACTCCCTGATTACCCGGAATTACCAGGAATGTTTTTGCTGATACTGGACCGATATCATGACACTCCTGGTGGGCAAAAAGTGAACTTTCTAGAAAAAACGACAACATGAACATTATCAAGCAATATAAAATATAAAAAATGGAATCTGCTGAACAAAACTTGTCTTAAACTCCATGTGTCGTCATTGAACAGTGTGTGGTTTCTCTCGGGTAAGAACACGCAGTAGTTATGTGTCGTTATTGAACAGACATGTATGTTTCTCTCGGGTAAGAACACGCGGTAGTTATGTGTCGTTATTGAACAGACGTGTGGTTTCTCATGGGTAAGAACATGCAGTAGTTATGTGTCGTTATTGAATAGGCGTTTGGTTTCTCTCGGGTAAGAACACGCAGTAGTTATGTGTCGTTATTGAATAGTTGTTTGGTTTCTCTCGGGTAAGAACATGCGGTAGTTATGTGTCGTTATTAAACAGACGTGTGGTTTCTCTCAGGTAATAACACGCTGTAATGTCGTTATTGAACAGGCGTGTGGTTTCTCTTGGGTAAGAACGCGCAGTAATTATGTGTCGTTATTGAACAGAGGATTGGTTTCTCTCGGGTAAGAATACGCAGTAGTTATGTGTCGTTATTGATGTGGTTTCTCGGGTAATAACACGCTGTAATGTCGTTATTGAACAGGCGTGTGGTTTCTCTCGGGTAACAACACGCAGTAGTTATGTGTCGTTATTGAATAGTTGTTTGGTTTCTCTCGGGTAAGAACATGCGGTAGTTATGTGTCGTTATTAAACAGACGTGTGGTTTCTCTCGGGTAATAACACGCTGTAATGTCGTTATTGAACAGGCGTGTGGTTTCTCTTGGGTAAGAACAGGCAGTAGTTATGTGTCGTTATTGAACAGAGGATTGGTTTCTCTCGGGTAAGAACACGCAGTAGTTATGTGTTGTTATTGAACAGAGGTGTGGTTTGCCTCGGGTAAGAACATGCAGTAGTTATGTGTCGTTGTTGAACAGACGTGTGGTTTCTCTCGGGTAAGAACACGCAGTAGTTATGTGTCGTTATTGATGTGGTTTCTCGGTTAATAACACGCTGTAATGTCGTTATTGAACAGGCGTGTGGTTTCTCTTGGGTAAGAACATGCAGTAGTTATGTGTCGTTATTGAACAGGCGTTTGGTTTCTCTCGGGTAAGAACACGCAGTAGTTATGTGTCGTTACTGAACAGACGTTTGGTTTCTCTCGGGTAAGATTACGCAGTAGTTATGTGTCGTTATTGATGTGGTTTCTCGGTTAATAACACGCTGTAATGTCGTTATTGAACAGGCGTTTGGTTTCTCTCGGGTAAGAACACGCAGTAGTTATGTGTCGTTATTGATGTGGTTTCTCGGTTAATAACACGCTGTAATGTCGTTATTGAACAGGCGTTTGGTTTCTCTCGGGTAAGAACACGCAGTAGTTATGTGTCATTACTGAACAGCTGTGTGGTTTCTCTCGGGTAAGAACATGCAGTAGTTTTGTGTCGTTGTTGAACAGAAGTGTGGTTTCTCTCGGGTAAGAACACGCAGTAGTTATGTGTCCGTAATGAACAGGCGTGTGGTTTCTCTGTGGTAGGAACATGCAGTAGTCAGCACGAAGACTCGCTTCCAGCGTCGTAAATCTGCTCCCAAAGTTTCCTGGCCGCGGCCCCTCAGCCATTTGCAGAAGTTGCCGGTGCCGGTGCAGACGTGCTGGTCATGCAGGTGGAACGCGGCCGACAGATTGCAGAAAAGTGGCGAGGCGAAGCACTTTAGAAAAACAACATGGAGGTGGAAGAGAGAGCATCTATTCACGCACGTGGCTCCGAGGCAAAGGATCGCGGTCGAGTCCGAGACCTCAGGCAGGATTTGTTTGGGGACAAGTTCTGGCTGTTAAAGACCGGGACGAGGTCTGCTGCAGAGGACCTGGGTGTTGTGGATTGTAGATGATCCACTTGGCGGGTGTCCAAACTACGGCGCCGTCTTCTTCTGGTCACAACTTTGAGGACTCCGACCTGATTATAAATATGTGACAGTACATTTGCTAGCATCTTGTGGACATTGCAACTAAATCATGTTAATAATCATCAATTGCACGTTGAAGCGTACACAGCACAGCATTTTAATATATGACCCAATCCAAACAACCTTTCCCACGAAAACTCCCGGATTGCCTGGAATTACCAGGAATTTCCCCCATTGAAAATGAATGGGCGACATAAAAACCTCTGCATATTCCACATTTCTCAACCGATTGGAACAGTGTGAGGTTCAAACATTTATTAAACAGACAAGAAGCAAGGAATCATGCTGAGACAGAGTTCAATTTTACTCATGAGGAGAGACGTATTGGGCTGCACACTCAGTTACAGTTCCAACCTACGCTCTAAGGTACAGTCCCACGTGCTCCTCTATTTATTCGGGAGGTCCCTGGTGACATCACTGAGGCTGCTTCTGAAGGAAGGGGGGTCATTTCAGCAGCCCCAGTTAGACACAATATATGATTATTCAGAAATGGAAATGTACTGACACCCGTGACATCGCCATGTTTCTGCTCTGTCTGCGTCACGGTACTCGATGTTCGCCCTTGGCAGTCAGCAGGCCGGGTCTGGACACAAACACTGATACGAGACGATGTCCCTTTGCCCAGATAGAAAAGTACAACTTTAGCACAATTGATAATAACTTTAGCAACGGCCTTTAAGCATAAGAGTTGTGTGATAACTTTATACATAATTATTCTAACAAACGGTTCCAACATCCCCACACTCCACTCACCTTGGACATCCAAGCATCTCAGTTCCACTCACACGTATATATACATACAATACATACTCACACATGTATATACATACAATACATACTCACACGTATATATACATACAATACATACTCACACATATATATACATACAATACATACTCACACGTATATGTACATACTATACATATTCACACGTATATATACATACTATACATACTCACACGTATATATACATACAATACATACTCACACATGTATATACATACAATACATACTCACACGTATATATACATACAATACATACTCACACATATATATACATACAATACATACTCACACGTATATGTACATACTGTACATATTCACACGTATATATACATACTATACATACTCACACGTATATATACATACAATACATACTCACACATATACATACATACAATACATACTCACACGTATATATACATACAATACATACTCACACGCATATATACATACAATACATACTCACACGTATATATACATACTATACATACTCACACGTATATATACATACAATACATACACACACGTATATATACATACAATACATACTCACACATATATATACATACAATACATACTCACACATATATATACATACAATACATACTCACACGTATATATACATACTATACATATTCACACGTATATATACATACTATACATACTCACACGTATATATACATACAATACATACTCACACGTATACATACATACAATACATACTCACACGTATATATACATACAATACATACTCACACGCATATATACATACAATACATACTCACACGTATATATACATACTATACATACTCACACGTATATATACATACAATACATACACACACGTATATATACATACAATACATACTCACACATATATATACATACAATACATACACACACATATATATACATACAATACATACTCACACGTATATATACATACTATACATATTCACACGTATATATACATACTATACATACTCACACGTATATATACATACAATACATACTCACACATATATATACATACAATACATACTCACACGTATATATACATACAATACATACTCACACGTATATATACATACAATACATACTCACACGTATATTTACATACAATACATACTCACACGTATATATACATACTATACATACTCACACGTATATATACATACAATACATACTCACACGTATATTTACATACAATACATACTCACACGTATATATACATACTATACATACTCACACGTATATATACATACTATACATACTCACACATATATACATACAATACATACTCACACGTATATATACATACTATACATACTCACACGTATATATACATACTATACATACTCACACATATATATACATACAATACATACTCACACGTATATATACATACTATACATACTCACACGTATATATACATACTATACATACTCACACATATATATACATACAATACATACTCACACGTATATATACATACTATACATACTCACACGTATATATACATACAATACATACTCACACGTATATATACATACTATACATACTCACACGTATATATACATACAATACATACTCACAGGTATATATACATACAATACATACTCACACGTATATATACATACAATACATACTCACACGTATATATACATACAATACATACTCACACGTATATATACATACTATACATACTCACACGTATATATACATACAATACATACTCACACGTATATATACATACTATACATACTCACACGTATATATACATACAATACATACTCACAGGTATATATACATACAATACATACTCACACGTATATATACATACAATACATACTCACACGTATATATACATACAATACATACTCACACGTGTATATACATACAATACATACTCACACGTATATATACATACAATACATACTCACATGTATATATACATACAATACATACTCACACGTATATATACATACTCACACGTATATATACATACAATACATACTCACACGTATATATACATACTATACATACTCACACGTATATATACATACTATACATACTCACACGTATATATACATACAATACATGCTCACAAATATATATACATACAATACATACTCACACGTATATATACATACAATACATACTCACACGTATATATACATACAATACATACTTACACGTATATATACATACAATACATACTCACACGTATATATACATACAATACATACTCACACGTATATATACATACAATACATACTCACACATATATATACTGTACATACAATACATACTCACACATATATATATACATACTATACATACTCACTCGTATATATACATACAATACATACTCACACATATATATACATGCAATACATACTCACACATATATATACATACAATACATACTCACACGTGTATATACATACAATACATACTCACACGTATATATACATACAATACATACTCACAGGTATATATACATACAATACATACTCACACATACAATACATACTCACACGTATATATACATACAATACATACTCACACGTGTATATACATACAATACATACTCACACGTATATATACATACAATACATACTCACAGGTATATATACATACAATACATACTCACACGTATATATACATACAATACATACTCACACGTATATATACATACTATACATACTCACACCTATATATACATACTATACATACTCACACGTATATATACATACTATACATACTCACACATATATATACATACTATACATACTCACACGTATATATGTGAATTATACTTATATAGCGCTTTATATACATACAATACATACTCACACGTATATATATACATACTATACATACTCACTCGTATATATACATACAATACATACTCACACATATATATACATACAATACATACTCACACATATATATACATACAATACATACTCACACGTGTATATACATACAATACATACTCACACGTATATATACATACAATACATACTCACAGGTATATATACATACAATACATACTCACACATACAATACATACTCACACGTATATATACATACAATACATACTCACACGTGTATATACATACAATACATACTCACACGTATATATACATACAATACATACTCACAGGTATATATACATACAATACATACTCACACGTATATATACATACAATACATACTCACACGTATATATACATACTATACATACTCACACCTATATATACATACTATACATACTCACACGTATATATACATACTATACATACTCACACATATATATACATACTATACATACTCACACGTATATATGTGAATTATACTTATATAGCGCTTTATATACATACAATACATACTCACACGTATATATATACATACTATACATACTCACTCGTATATATACATACAATACATACTCACACATATATATACATACAATACATACTCACACATATATATACATACAATACATACTCACACGTGTATATACATACAATACATACTCACACGTATATATACATACAATACATACTCACACGTATATATACATACTATACATACTCACTCGTATGTATACATACAATACATACTCACACATATATATACATACAATACATACTCACACATATATATACATACAATACAAAATCACACGTGTATATACATACAATACATACTCACACGTATATATACATACAATACATACTCACACGTATATATACATACTATACATACTCACACGTATATATACATACAATACATACTCACACGTATATATACATACAATACATACTCACACATATATATACTGTACATACAATACATACTCACACATATATATATACATACTATACATACTCACTCGTATATATACATACAATACATACTCACACATATATATACATGCAATACATACTCACACGTATATATACATACAATACATACTCACACGTGTATATACATACAATACATACTCACACGTATATATACATACAATACATACTCACAGGTATATATACATACAATACATACTCACACGTATATATACATACAATACATACTCACACGTATATATACATACTATACATACTCACACCTATATATACATACTATACATACTCACACGTATATATACATACTATACATACTCACACATATATATACATACTATACATACTCACACGTATATATGTGAATTATACTTATATAGCGCTTTATATACATACAATACATACTCACACGTATATATATACATACTATACATACTCACTCGTATATATACATACAATACATACTCACACATATATATACATACAATACATACTCACACATATATATACATACAATACATACTCACACGTGTATATACATACAATACATACTCACACGTATATATACATACAATACATACTCACACGTATATATACATACTATACATACTCACTCGTATGTATACATACAATACATACTCACACATATATATACATACAATACATACTCACACATATATATACATACAATACAAAATCACACGTGTATATACATACAATACATACTCACACGTATATATACATACAATACATACTCACACGTATATATACATACTATACATACTCACACGTATATATACATACAATACATACTCACACGTATATATACATACAATACATACTCACACATATATATACATACAATACATACTCACACGTGTATATACATACAATACATACTCACACGTATATATACATACAATACATACTCACACGTATATATACATACTATACATACTCACACGTATATATACATACTATACATACTCACACGTATATATACATACTATACATACTCACACATATATATACATACTATACATACTCACACGTATATATGTGAATTATACTTATATAGCGCTTTATATACATACAATACATACTCACACATATATATACATACTATACATACACACAAGTATATATACATACAATACATACTCACACATATATATACATACTATACATACACACAAGTATATATACATACTCACCTTGGATATCCAAGCATGTCAGTTCCACTCACACTCACACGTATCGGCCATCACTCACAAAGGACGTTCACACACAACTCCTACCAGAATTGCAAATTGTAGTTTCCCATCATTTCTTCTCAACACGATTTGTGTTCCTCCTAAAAAACAAAACGTTGGCCTGACAGAAGACGGGCAGTTCTGTTTATGTGATTGCGTGCACGGTTGCCCCTAGCAACCAGGTGTTTCACATGCAGTGTTGGTGTGCAGCTCCACCAGAGGCGGGTTGAAAGGTGACTTCCCAGATGATGATGATGATGTGACTGACCCTCCAGAAACACTCAATCTGCTCTGCGATCGCTCCTCGCCGTCACTCCGGCTGCTGGATGACGTCAGAATGGACTGTGGGCTGATGGATGGATGGATGGATCAACTTGTTCTGAGAAGCAGCTGGCATGCCAGTGGCACGCAGCGGCCGGCCGGCGGAACAAAGACCTGATGGACTTTTCCAGACGTCTGCAGCGATCAAAGGAGAAGAGCCCTGGAAAAGTTTTCCCACGGACTACAACACATGTTCCCCTGGACTACAACACATGTTCCCCTGGACTACAACACATGTTCCCCTGGACTACAACACATGTTCCCCTGGACTACAACACATGTTCCCCTGGACTACAACACACGTTCCCCTGGACTACAACACACGTTCCCCTGGACTACAACACATGTTCCCCTGGACTACAACACATGTTCCCCTGGACTACAAGACATGTTCCCCTGGACTACAACACATGTTCCCCTGGACTACAACACATGTTCCCCTGGACTACAACACATGTTCCCCTGGACTACAACACATGTTCCCCTGGACTACAACACATGTTCCCCTGGACTACAACACATGTTCCCCTGGACTACAACACACGTTCCCCTGGACTACAACACATGTTCCCCTGGACTACAACACATGTTCCCCTGGACTACAACACATGTTCCCCTGGACTACAACACATGTTCCCCTGGACTACAACACACGTTCCCCTGGACTACAACACATGTTCCCCTGGACTACAACACATGTTCCCCTGGACTACAACACATGTTCCCCTGGACTACAACACATGTTCCCCTGGACTACAACACATGTTCCCCTGGACTACAATACATGTTCCCCTGGACTACAACACACGTTCCCCTGGACTACAACACACGTTCCCCTGGACTACAACACATGTTCCCCTGGACTACAACACATGTTCCCCTGGACTACAATACATGTTCCCCTGGACTACAACACACGTTCCCCTGGACTACAACACACGTTCCCCTGGACTACAACACATGTTCCCCTGGACTACAACACACGTTCCCCTGGACTACAACACATGTTCCCCTGGACTACAACACACGTTCCCCTGGACTACAAGACATATAAATATATATAATATTAATTATTAATTAATGATGATAATTATAATAAATTGATGACACATTTTAGTGATTATTTAAATGTCCTCCAATAACACTTTCTTGTATTTTGCTAAAGTCATTTACAAAAGGTAAACATGCTAGGCTAGAGGCTAAGAGGAGCTAGCAGCTACACAACAGCTAAGCACACAAGCTAGACATAGTTAATATTCATTGCACAATAAAACATGACATTTGTCAATACAAACAAGCATCAAATAATGATTCAAAAGTAGCCAGTAATCAAGCGTGTCCGCATCACTCAACTTACTGCGTCACGAGCGCCGCTTCAAGAATGTTCGGCGTCGCCAAAAAAACTAATTACCACTCCATTTCAACTTAAAGACAGCATCAGTCCATTCCAGACGATTAATAACAAACAGGTTAGTGTTTTTCATAACTACAATTGTTCTCTGTTTGACTCATTTCACTTGATCAAACCTTTGTTTACATTCCACACCAATAAATAATTAAAAATAATAATTTAAAAAAATTTAATATAATAATAATAATAATAAAAGTATTTATGACTCCCGCTGATATTATATCAGATCAATGTCGGTATCAGACAATACTCATGGCTCCAACATCGGTATTGTATCAGAAGTGAAAAACACCCTTAGTTTTTATTATTCAACTTATTTTTACACTTGTGTGACGATCAATAAGTTTTATGACGGTCACAGTTTGACTCGGGTACAGATTAAATCCATTTGAACGGAGCTAAATATGTTGTACTGTAAGTATACACAAATACTAGGCTTGTAAAGTCAAACATGAATAAATATATATAGGCATCATTGACTTTGTGCACAAACATTATAAAGGTTTAATATTTATGAGTACACATCACAACAATAAACACAAAAAGGTACATTTTTAGTAAGGAGTATAAAACAACAATATCAACAAAATATTAATTAAAATGTAAGCACATTAATTGCATTTAATTCTACAGTAACACGTAAACGAACCTTTATGTGTTTTGGGAGTTTTTTTTTTTAGTAAGACAGTGTTGAAATGTGCGAGGTGAAAGTAGCAATTAAAGTGCGTCTTTAGTCGGTGCTTTACGGTAATTTGGTCACGTGGTGCTAATGGCCGGAAGTGCCACACCTGCGATGCCGAGGAGGAAGAAGAAAGGAAAGAAAAGAAAAAGAAAAGTTAATTTGTTGGGAGAAAAAGGCCAAAAAGAATCGCAGTTAACTGACTTGGTGAGTGTCGATCCAACTTTGCTTTAAAGACAGCACTTCTGCTGACTCAGCTTTTTTAGTTTGATGCCTTTTTTGGGGGGTTAAATGTGTCATGTTGTGATGCTAAAACGCTGCTGTAACACACAAATATGCTACTAAAACACAGAAATATGCTACTAAAACACAGAAATATGGTACTAAAACACAGAAATATGCTACTAAAACACACAAATATGCGGTCTGTAAAGTCGCTCCTTAAGGAAATAAAAAAGAGATTTGTGGCCGTGTAATTACCCAATCTTACACAGCGCATGCGCCACCGGAAGTGAAGCTAAATTCGACTGCATAGATCATCCCACCACAATAAAGTGCACATCTGCTGTGGTTTGACAGGAAAAGGTCAGACTTGTGACAGTCTTGCACTGAAATTATACTTAATTACAAGTCAGAGAGTAAAAAAGATCCATTTAACTCCTGTGTAGTTTCAGTAGTTCTTTATTAATGTTTAGGAATTTAGCTGCCAAAACACACTGCACTGTATTTGCCACTGTAGTCTAGCAAAATAAAATAGGTATTATTTTTTATATTTTGTTGGATATTTTTTCATGTTTTCCTTTTTAGTCAGAGGTTTGACTATGGAGGTTAATTTGTGTCTTAATGTAGCCTTTTAAAACATGTTATGTAACTGAT
The DNA here is from genome assembly GCF_033978785.1 of Entelurus aequoreus. Classification (NCBI taxonomy): domain Eukaryota; kingdom Metazoa; phylum Chordata; class Actinopteri; order Syngnathiformes; family Syngnathidae; genus Entelurus; species Entelurus aequoreus. Next base: position 2,216,370 of record NC_084758.1, read on the forward strand.
TTTTTTTGGCGTTTGAATCTTTTTTTTTTATTATTACATCACATTTTGCCCAAAATGTAATTATAATTTAAAAAAACTTGAGCAAAATTTTGTGTTTAAAATTCTGTTTTAATGGAAATCAGTGCAAAATAAATTGAGTGCAACACAAATCTGTGCAGAAAAATTCAGTATAAAAAAAATTCAGTTCATAGAAATTCAGTGTTTGAAAAAATATGTAAAAAAAAAAAAAAAAAGTGTAGAAAAAATGTATTTCAAAATTCCAGACCCACTTTTGTATGGAAGTTTATTTATCTTATCTACCAAAGCTTTTTTCTGACAGTCGATTTATGTACTGATTTTTTTGTGTTAAAATTTTGGAAACTGATTTTTTACATGAAATTATGCTGACAAGGTCATTGAAAAAAATGTGTGTTTATATAGTGTGTTTATTGAAATACAGTGATTTAAAATTCAGTGTGTATTAAAAAAAATTGGTGCAGGAAAAATTTTTTTTTATAAAAATTCAGTGCAAAAAAAATTCAGCGCAAAAAAAAATTCAGAATTTTTATGCAATGCTTTTTTTTTTTTTAAACTGCATTTGTCAAACACTATCTTAACAAATGACATTCTTAAACACACATTTTACCCACAAATGTTCGTTCAATGAAATTGCTACTTTAGTGTAGTAAAATAAAATAGGTATTATTTTTCATATTTTGTTGGATATTTTTTCATGTTTTCCTTTTTAGTCCGAGGTTTGACTATGGAGGTTAATTTGTGTCTTAATATAGCGTTTTAAAACATTTCATGTAACTGATTTTTTTTGCGTTTGAATCTTTTTTTTTTTATTACATCAAATTTTGCTCAAAATGTAATTATAATTAAAAAAAAACTTGAGCAAAATGTTGTGTTTAAAATTCTGTTTGTTAAAATTCCGTGTTTAAAAATATAGTTCATGGAAATCAGTGCAAAATAAATTGAGTGCAACACAAATCTGTGCAAAAAATTCAGTGTAAAAAAATTAAATTCATAAAAATTTAGTGTTTTAAAAAATGATATGTAAAAAAAATTTAAAAAAAGAGTGTAGAAAAATGTATTAAAAAAAAATACCAGACCCACTTTTGTATGGAGGTTTATTTATCTTATCTACTATTTTTTTTTTTTGACAGTCGATTTATGTACTGATTTTTTGTGTTAAAATTTTGGCAACTGATTTTTTTTTTTTTTTTTACATTAAATTATGCTGACAATGTCGTTGAATAAAATGTGTGTTTGAATATTGTGTTTGTTAAAATACAGTGATTTAAAATCCGGAGTGTATTAAAAAAAAATTGGTGCAGAAAAAAAAAAAATTGTATAAAAATTCAGTGCAAAAAAAATTCAGCGACAAAAATTCAAGATCCCACTTGCAGTAAATTCAGTCTTAATTTACGGAAAGTGAGGTTTAAAGCACTCCATTTTTTCCACAGAATTTTTATGCAATGCTTTTTTTTAAAACACTGCATTTTTCAAACACTATCTTAACAAATGACATTCTTAAACACATATTTTACCCACAAATGTTTGTTCAATAAAATTGTATATAATATAGCGTTTTAAAACATTTCATGTAACTGATTTTTTTTGCGTTTGAATCTTTTTTTATTACATCAAATTTTGCTCAAAATGTAATTATAATTTTTTTTAAAACTTGAGCAAAATTTTGTGTTTAAAATTCTGTTTGTTTAAAATCCCGTGTTTAAAAATGAAGTTCATGGACATCAGTGCAAAATAAATTGAGTGCAACACAAATCTGTGCAGAAAAATTCAGTGTAAAAAAAATTAAGTTTATAAATTCAGTGTTTAAAAAAAAAAAGAAGAAAAGAGTGCAGAAAAATGTATTTTAAAATTCCAGACCCACTTTTGTATGGAAGTTGATTTATCTTCATTACGAAATCTTTTTTTTGATAGTCAATTTATGTACTGATTCTTGTGTTAAAATTTTGGAAACTCTTTTTTTTTTAAATTTTATTTTATTTTTTACATTAAATTATGCTGACAATGTCATTGAATAAAATGTGTTGGTAAAATGTGTGTTTAAATATTGTGTTTGTTGAAATACAGTGATTTAAAACTCAGTGTGTACTATAAAAAATGTACTTAATTACAAGTCAGAGAGTAAAAAAGACCCATTTAACTCCTGTGTAGTTTCAGTAGTTCTTTATTAATGTTTAGGAATTTAGCTGCCAAAACACACTGCACTGTATTTGCTACAAAATAAAATAAAATAGGTATTATTTTTATATTTTGTTGGATATTTTTTCATGTTTTCCTTTTTAGTCAGAGGTTTGACTATGGAGGTTAATTTGTGTCTTAATATAGCGTTTTAAAACATTTCATGTAACTGATTTTTTTTGCGTTTGAATCTTTTTTTTTTTTTATTACATCAAATTTTGCTCAAAATGTAATTATAATTTTTTTAAAAATTTGAGCAAAATGTGTTTAAAATTCTGTTTGTTAAAATTCCGTGTTTATAAATGAAGTGCACGGAAATTAGTGCAACACAAATCTGTGCAGAAAAATTCAGTATGAAAAAATTCAGTTAATAGAAATTCAGTGTTTTAAAAAATGATATGTAAAAAAAAAAAAAAGAGTGTAGAAAAAATGTATTTCAAAATTCCAGACCCACTTTTGTATGGAGGTTGATTTATCTTATCTACCAAAGCTTTTTTCTGACAGTCAATTTATTTACTGATTTTTTTGTGTTAAAATTTTGGAAACTGATTTTTTTTTTTTTTTACATTAAATTATGCTAACAATGCCATTGAATAAATTGTGTGTTTAAATATTGTGTTTGTTGAAATACAGTGATTTAAAATTCAGTGCGTAATAAAAAAAATTGGTGCGGAAAAATAATTGTATAAAAATTCAGCGCAAAAAAATTCATTCTTAATTTACAAAATTTTTATGCAAGGATTTTTTTTAAACCTAAAATGTTCAAACACTATCTTAATAAATGCCATTCTTAAACACACATTTTACCCACAAATGCTCGTTCAATGAAATTGACTTCATAATTTGATGTAAAAAAATTCAGTTCACAAAATTCAAATGCAAAAAAATTCACGTGCATAAATTCAGTGTCACAATAAAAGCTTTTGTAAGAAAGACAAATGTACCTCCATGTTATTTGACACAAACAAAGAAAGGTCTGAACAAGGTTGCGGGCGACTGCTCCAAAGAAAACAGGTCAGAGTAGAAACTACAAAGAGGAAGTAGAAAAAGACAAACAGTCTAACCTTCCGACATTGTTATTTTATGAGTGTTGTCTTTGTGACCCTCCCAGGGAACAAGGAGTTGGTCTGACATGTAGACGTTGCGTCATTCTCACTTTTCAGGACATTTGTTAGGAAAAGCGGGAACTAAAGCAGACATTTAGATTGTAAACATGTGAGTGAGTATATAATCATCATATATATTATTTAGCTAGTAAAGTAGGAGGCAAACATGTGAGTGAGTATATAATCATCATATATATTATTTAGCTAGTAAAGTAGGAGGCAAACATGTGAGTGAGTATATAATCATCATATATATTATTTAGCTTGTAAAGTAGGAGGCAAACATGTGAGTGAGTATATAATCATCATATATATTATTTAGCTAGTAAAGTTGGAGGCAAACATGTGAGTGAGTATATAATCATCATATATATTATTTAGCTAGTAAAGTAGGAGTCAAACATGTGAGTGAGTATATAATCATCATATATATTATTTAGCTAGTAAAGTAGGAGGCAAACATGTGAGTGAGTATATAATCATCATATATATTATTTAGCTAGTAAAGTTGGAGGCAAACATGTGAGTGAGTATATAATCATCATATATATATATATATATATATATATATATATATATATATATATGTATATGTATATATATATATATATATATATATATATATTTATATATGTATATATATATATATATATATATATATGTATATATGTATATATATATATATATATGTGTATATATATGTATATATATATATATATATATATATATATATATATATATATATATATATGTATATATATATGTATATATATATATGTGTATATATACATATATATATGTATATATATATACATATGTATGTATGTATGTGTATATATATATATGTATGTATGTATGTATGTATGTATGTATGTATGTATATAAATGTGTATATACATGTGTATATATATACTGTATATACACGACAAGCCACAAAGTTGATGAATTTGACAGAAGCTGAGGCATAAAAAAACAAGTGTGGTATGAAAAAGGAGCAAATACTAAAATGAAACATGATAGGTAAAATATTGAGAATTAGCTTTGCAAGCGAGACAATTACCGCATAGTTTCCTCATATTGGTGGTTTTTGCTAGTCGGTAGCTTTTTCATTCCAAAAAAAATACATTCTAAAGTAAGCAGAATTTCTGGGGCTTTAGTTGTGGAAGATTGTGTGCTTTTATCTGCTGTTTGCACAAGACAAAGATCTAGCCACCACAGTCTCATTTCTTGCCAATCAGTCCAAACATATTGATCTGATTACTATATTATTAGTTTAAAGCCACATCTTAGATAAACCGCCTTGCAAAAAGCTTTACCCACAATGCCCTTGTTTTTCTTGCCTAATCAATTTCCGAGGCGGCAGCCCGGGATTTACTCCCAAGGCCGATGCCGGCGACCGCTTATTTTACCTCGCTCTATCGTCTTTAGCTCCGTTTGTTGATCTTGGTCACGCCGCTCCTTTGTGTGGCGGACTGGACTGGACTGTGCAGGAAGCTGGTCCAGAACACACACGCCTCACTGGACTGGACTGTGTAGGAAGTTGGTCCAGAACACACACACCTCACTGGCCGACACAAGTCAGGAAAAAGCTGAATGCTGTTTGTTTCCCTGCTCACAAGTCAAATACTGCCAGACATTCCTGCACCGTGTATTTTTACAGCAGCTTCCGATAGAAGTGAAGGCATACCAGGACGCCCATCCACCACTAACTAAATTATTGTTGACGTAAACAAGTCATGCACCTTTTAAGTTGAGTCTGTTTGAGTGTACCTAAAAGTTCCATATAAAGGAGAAGTGGTATCCTTATTCCCTCACCGCAGTACGCTCACGGGTGAAGAGTCCCAGCATCAGTTTATTATCTATATGGTTCTTTAATAGTAGGGCTGGGCCATATATTTTTACTTTAAACCTGATATTCCATATATATATGTATATATATTTCCTGCTGAAAATATACATATAAAAGATATTCATTATTGTCAGTGGCACTTTTATTAACCCAGTTAGTCAAGAAAATGTAAATGTATTTTTTTTTTTTTAAATTTAAACAATTTCACATTTAAAATTAAAAAAGTAAAACATTTAAAAATTACACATTTAAAAATTACACATTAAAAAATTACACATTTAAAATTAAAAAAATTAAAAAAAATTAAAATTAAAAATGTGAAAATTAAAAATGAAAAAATAAAACAATTAAAAATTACAAAATTGAAAATGTAAACATTTTAATTTAGATTTTTTTAAAAAAAATGTAACATTTTAAAATGTAACATTTTAAAATGTAACATTTAAACATTTTGAAAATGTAAAACTTAATAGTTTGAACATTAAAAATGTATAAATAAATAAATAAATAAAATTAAAAATGTAAACATTTAAAAAATTTACATTTAAATTTACATTGAACATTTAGAATGTAATAATTAAACATGTAAAAAATAATAATTTAGAAATTAAAAATGTAGAAATTAAAAAAATGTAAAATGATTTTTTTTTTAATTTAAACAATTTAAAATTAAAAATGTAAAATGTTTAAATTTAAAAACAATTTAAATTTAAAAATTAAATTAAAACTTAAAAATTTAAAAATTACATATTCAAAATATAAAAAAATTTAAACTTAAAATTAAAAATGTGAAAATTTTAAAATGTTAATTTAAAATTTAAACATTTAAATGTTTTTAAAATGTTACATTTAAAAATGTAACATTTAAAAATGTTACATTGAAAAACTTAGAATTTAATAATTGAAAATTTAATAATTGAAAATTTAAAAATTAATTAAAAATCAAAAATGTAGAAATTACAAAAATTTAAATTTAAATTTTTTTTTTAAATTTAAACAATTTAAAATTAAACATTTAAAAATTTTTACATTTAAAAAATAAAAAATGTAAAAAAATTTAACATAAAAATGTAACATTTAAACATTTTGATTTTAAAAATTGAAAATATAAAAATTAATAGTTTAAACATTAAAAATGTAGAAATTAAAAATGTAAAATAAATAATTAAAACATTTAAATTGAAATGTATTTAACATTTAAAATTGTATTATTGAAACATTTAGAGTTTAATAATTGAAAATGTAAAAATTAATAATTTAAAAATTAAAATGTAGAAATTAAAAAAATTTGAATTTTTTTTTTTTTAAATGCAAACAATTTAAAATTAAAATTTTTCAATGTTTTAAATTTACAAAATTTAAAATTTTAAAGTTTAAATTTAAAAATAAAATTTGAAAATAAAATTTAAAAATGAAAACATTTAAAATTACACATTTAAAATTTAAAATGTTAAGATTTAAAATAAAAAATAAAATGTAAATAAAAATTGTTCTAATTTTTTTTTTAATTTTTAAAATTTTACATTTAAAAATGTAACATTTGAAAATTTTACATTTAAAAATTTTGAATTTAATAATTGAAAATGTAAAAATAAATAATTTAAAAATTTAAATGTAGAAATTACAAAAATATAAATTTAATATTACATTTTTTTATAATTTAAAATGTTTAAAATTTAAAAAAATTTAAATTACAAATTTAAAAATGTTTAATTTTAAAAATGTAAAAATTATATTAAAAATGTAAACATTCAAAAATGTTGAATTTAAACATTTTAAATGTAAAAATTAATAGTTTAAACATTTTAATTGTAGAAATAAAAATTCAAAAATTACAAAATTAAAATAAAAAATAAAAAATTAAATAAAATTTTTTAAAATTAAAACATTTAAAAATTACACACTTAAAATGTTACAATTTTAAAACTTAAAATTAAAAATGTGAAAATAAAAAAAAATAAAAAAATAATTACAAATTAAAAATGTAAACATTTTAAATTAGAATTTTTTTATTTTTAAATGTAACATTTAAAAATGTAACATTTAAAAATATTAACAGCACAACATAGAAACTGTTTAAGTGGCACAGAATTACATGACATAAACGGGATGGCATGGCGCAATTTGGGAGAGTAGCTGTGCCAGCAACCTGAGGGTTCCTAGTTCGATCCCCACCTTCTACCAACCTAGTCACGTCCGTTGTGTCCTTGAGCAAGACACTTCACCCTTGCTCCTGATGGGGGCCTTGCATGGCAGCTCCGCCATCAGTGTGTGAATGTGGAAATAGTGTCAAAGCGCTTTGAGTACCTTGAAGGTAGAAAAGCGCTATACAAGTATAACCCATTTAAACAAAATGTTTACATAAAATAGAAAATATTATTTCTACATAAAATAAGTGACATAGCTGTGCAAATAATACAAAATGTATCAAACTCAGATAAAAAAATTAATTTGCAGGCACTTTTTAATTCCCAGCTACTGACTTAAACACCATTGAAAATGAAATGTAGCATTTAGACAGGCTATACTGGAACATTTTAACGTGGAATAAATTATGTCAATATTACGATATTTTCTTAATTCATATCTTTTTAAAAAAAATATATGAATATATCTTAAAAACTGGATATATCGCCCAGCCCTAACTAAATGTGTATATATCATTTATACACACAGACACATTTGTTCTCTCCGAGTCCTAATATTAGCCCAGCTGTGTTCTAAACACACTTTTGTCTTTTCTTACTTTCATGCAATATATAAGCACTTTTTTTCTCCTGCTGTGCCAAAAAATTGCCAGCTTGTCTTCCTTCCTGGCGTCCCAAATAGAGGCATACAGGGTGTATTTTTAAAGGTAGAATATCTTCCACGGAGCAAATGATGGCTACTAGATGTTGAGCTGGGGAATGTGCCTGCAAATAGATGGTGGAGTGTGGAGGAGAGCCACACTGGATCATTTATCAAATGGGAGTCAGCCAGTAAAATCATGTTTTCATAGGAGAGCCAGCATAGACAACTATTTTAATCCTTGCCGTTTATTGCCGGCCAAGTTTAGTCGCGTGGACTTTTCCGTCTCGGCGGCAACCGTCACCCTCGACCCCCTCCAGGAAGAGGTTGATCCGTGGCTCGGGTGTCTCGGCGGGTCCGGTTCAGCTCCGAGCAAATAAATCAAGACCTGTATTCTTTGAAGCGTACGGCCGAGGTTAACGCCACTCCTGCGTCCTTTCAAACTGGGAAAACTTAGTGCGCTGTCTTGAAGTCCCAACAGTTGTAAAGTGCGCTCATTGCCCTCCAGGTGGCGCATCAGGCTTAGTGGCTGATCAGGTTTGATGTGTTTGCAAACAGCACGCAAAATGTCTTCCTCTGAAAGTCCCACACGGTCCACGCCATGTTTGTTTACAACGAAAATGTGAAAATGTAAACATAGAGAAACCTGAGAGGAACTATTTCCTGCAGGTTTAGTAGCAGGCAGTTACAGCTGTGCTCTAAAGGGTGAGCTAAGGTGGTGTGGTGTTAGCGCTCTTGTCATGCATCATGTACACACCACATTGGTCTGACTACTGTCCCTTTGGAAACATCCAAAAAAGGGACTTTTCCTCTTTTACCCACAATTTCTTCATTTGCACTTTCTCTTCTCGCTCCATGCAAAGAACCAACCAAAGTTGCTAGTTGATACTGTTACCTGATTGGCTGTTGTCACTCCCACTGATCAGTGATCACTTCCTGCGTACCAGAGAGCGAGTGCCTTTGTTCATGCAACCAACCTTGCTTCCATACTTACATGCTTTCTTCCCACAAAGAAGAAAGAAAATCAAACATTGTATATATATAAATATATATGTTTGTGTATGTTTGTGTGTGTGTGTGTGTGTGTGTATATATAGTATATATATTTTCATCCATTTTCTACTTGGGAGTGCTGGAGCCTAATATATATATATATATATATATATATATATATATATATATATATATATATATATATATATATATATATATATATATATATATATATATATATATATATATATATATATATATATATATACCAGTGATGTGCGGTGAGGTTCATGGCTGGTGAGGCACTGACTTCATCACAGTCAGATTTACAAACATATGAACCCTATAGAGTATCTTATTCACCATTTGATTGGCAGCAGTTAACGGGTTATGTTTAAAAGCTCATACCAGCATTCTTCCCTGCTTGGCACTCAGCATCAAGGCTTGGAATTGGGGGTTAAATCACCGAAAATTATACCCGGGCGCGGCGCCGCTGCTGCCCACTGCTCCCCTCACCTCCCAGGGGGTGAGCAAGGCGATGGGTCAAATGCAGCGGACAAATTTCACCACACCTAGTGTGTGTGTGACAATCATTGCTACTTTAACTTAACTTTAACTTTACACATACAAACTGTAGCACACAAAAAAGCACATTTAATTAAAAAAAATGTTATTATGGTCTTACCTTTACTTATAAATGAAGTCCATGCGCCACTGTTGTCCTGGATATCGCACCCCCTGACGGGAGTGTTATATCAACTAAAGCCCACACTTCAACTTTCCACGTGCAAGATTGAATCTATTTAAAAAAGTGATTTAATAAGAAGCCAAAAAGTGCAAAAACAATAATGTTGGTGTTGGAGGAGTTGTGAATGAATGAAATATGAAATCCGTGCTGCAGTCTGCAGGTGTACCTAATGTTGTGGCCCTGTCATTCACAACTCCTCCAACACCAACATTATTGTTTTTGCACTTTTTGGCTTCTTATTAGATAACTTTTTTAAATAGATTCAATCTTGCACGTGGAAAGTTTAAGTGTGAGCTTTAGTTGATATAACACTCCCGTCAGGGGGTGCATTCTACGGCGGGGGGTGCATTCTCTACCACCAGGAGGCGGGATTACTGCGAGCCTCAGCCAGTGCGTCTTTTGCAGCCGTTTTATGTATGCTCAGCACAAGAAATACGTGACACACATAGAGTTGTTGACAAAATACACTGTACATTATATACCTCAGCTAACTCAACTATGGAAATGTATAATATAATTCATATAGCAATACGATCTCACTGCACAGCAGGCCAGCAGTTAGCCCAGTCATTGCGCAATCCATGTTGAGGCACAACGCAGTGACGTGCCTCAACATGGCTGCTGATCACCGCACCGTCTCTTCTCAGTATTTCAACGGCAAATGTGAAAATAAAAATAATCTAAAACTGGTGAAGTTAAATGGAAAATAACTTTATAGTATGACTGCACGTCACTGATATATATATATATATATATATATATATATATATATATATATATATATATATATATATATATATATATATATATTAATTAGGGCTGCAACAGCAAATCGATTAAAATCGATTATTAAAATAGTTGCCGATTAATTTAGTCATCGATTCGTTGGATCTATGCTATGCGCATGCGCAGAGTTTTTTTATTATTTTTTTAAATTTTTATTTTTATTTTTATTTTTTTTTATAAACCTTTATTTATAAAGTGCAACATGTACAAACAGCTGACAAACAATAATCAAAATAAGTAGGGATGTCCGATAATGGCTTTTTGCCGATATCCGATATTCCGATATTGTCCAACTCTTTAATTACCGATACCGATATCAACCGATATATACAGTGGTGGAATTAACACATTATTATGTCTAATTTGGACAACCAGGTATGGTGAAGATAAGGTACTTTTTAAAAAAAATTATAAAATAAAATAAGATAAATAAATTAAAAACATTTTCTTGAATAAAAAAGAAAGTACAACAATATAAAAACAGTTACATAGAAACTAGTAATGAATGAAAATGAGTCAAATGAAGTGTTAAAGGTTAGTACTATTAGTGGAGCAGCAGCACGCACAATCATGTGTGCTTACGGACTGTATCCCTTGCAGACTGTATTGATATATATTGATATATAATGTAGGAAGCAGAATATTAATAACAGAAAGAAACAACCCTTTTGTGTGAATGAGGAGGGAGGTTTTTTGGGTTGGTGCATTAATTGTAAGTGTATCTTGTGTTTTTTATGTTGATTTAATTAAAAAAAAACAAAAAAAAAACGATACCGATAATAAAAAAAACGATACCGATAATTTCCGATATTACATTTTAACGCATTTATCGGCCGATAATATTATCGGACATCCCTAAAAATAAGTATGGTGCCAGTATGCTGGTGTTTTTCAATAAAATACTGGATAGGATAGAAATGTAGTTTGTCTCTTTTATCCGATTATTAATCGATTAATCAAAGTAATAATCGACAGATTAATCGATTATCAAATGAATCGTTAGTTGCAGCCCTAATATATGTATATTATAAACAATCTTTTTTCAATTGATTTTTGGAAATGATGAATGAATTCCGAATGGGAATGGATAAAAATCACGATTCGGATGTGACTATTTTCATTTAGTGGTTGTATCTCTGGAAGGTTGTGACACTTTACAATGAAGGAGAGTCTTCAGCGGGAGAAGTGGAAGTAGAACATCTCCTAACTACAAAGAAAGTTGCTGCCACACTCGGATTGAATGAGCATCTAATTGTCTCCTGGCCCCGCTGGGCGGATGTGATCTAAAGGAAAAGAAAGGCGCTGGGGAAGTGAAGCTGCGGCGTTGACGTGGAGGTGGAGGTTGCCAGCGGGGGGATGGGAGGCAGCTGGGAGCGCCATGGCGAGGAGTGACGGCGTGTGTGAGGTCAGCGCAGGACCCACGTCCACGCCTTTCCTCCTCACTCGCCTGAGCCCCAATGTTACCTCAAATAACAACATAACTGGGCTTCTGACCCCGGGCGGATTTACGTCCGACCTCAGCAGTGCCTTCATTCCTTCATGATGTGTGGGCGCCGTGAGGGGGGGGGGGGTTTGTGGTCGCCATCAATCTGTCCCATATGAGCGCGAGATGACTTCACTGTTGCTGTGTTTGTGTCTTGGCATGTCAGCTATGCACACAATCATCCCTCTTTCTTCACCATAGGGCCAGGGCCCCCCAGGAGGGCCGCCAATAAATCTGGGCTCCCCAGCTGGGGTCCGCATGGGCCGCGGCGGTACTCGCAATCGCCGCCGTAGCGACGGTCTCGGACAACCAGAAGGAGTCTGGAGCTGAAGTCATAGAGAAGTTTTTTAATGATGATTAGTATTGACGCTTTGTTTAAGGAACATTTATATCTTTTAGCTAAAAATGTATTCATTTTAGCACTGCCTGATTGCATTTCAATGGATTTGTCAGCAGTTTTTCATGAGTGAACTTGCTTAGTACTTGTTGTTGTAATCAGCCTGACCTAAGCCTTGACATTCATCTCTGGGAAGAAAATATGCATTTGACAAGCTTTATAAACTTAGTCATACATCATATCTAAGATGACAAATTCAGTGGTTATATTTGAGTTAACCTCTGTAGTGGTTACGAACCTTTGATTTACATCACATCACAGTTTGCACTCCTATTCAACTAATAAATACAATTAAAAATAAGTTATAAGAAGAACATAGCAGTTTAGCAATGCCAGCTGTGATGTGATATAAATCATCTGTTCCAGTGTTAACCATCATAGGACCTTCATTTACTCTACAGGCTTTTTACCCGCCCTGAGATGGGTAGGTCGTGAGTTCAAACCCCGGCCGAGTCATACCAAAGACTATAAAAATGGGAGCCATTACCTCCCTGCTTGGCACTCAGCATCAAGGGGTTAAATCACTAAAAAATGATTCCCGGGCGCGCCCACCGCTGCTGCTCACTGCTCCCCTCACCTCCCAGGGGGTGATCGAGGGTGATGGGTCAAATGCAGAGAATAATTTCGCCACACCTAGTGTGTGTGTGTGTGTGTGTGACTATCATGGGCACTTTAAAAAAAAAATTGTCTGAAAATCAACTTTTACCTTGAAAATCATTTGTTTCTTTAAAAAAAAAATGTTGTCTTGAAAATCAACGTTTACCTGGAAAATCATTTTTTTCTTTAAAAAAAAATGTTGTCTTGAAAATCAACTTTTACCTTGAAAATATTTTTTTGTCGTGAAAATCAACTTTTACCTTGATATCATTTTTTTCTTTAAAAAAAAATTTTTTGTCTTGAAAATCAACTTTTACTTGAAAATCTTTTTTTTCCATGAAAATCAACTTTTACCTTGAAAATCTTTTTTTTTTCATGAAAATCAACTTTTACCTTGAAAATAATGTTTTCTTTTAAAAAAAAAAGTTTGTCTTTAAAAGCAAGTAACCACTGTTAGTACCGGGGATCAGTGACTTTTAAAAAGTAATATTAGTTGTTTATCGTTACTTTACCAAAAAAGTATGTTTGTAAAAAATGTCAATCGTGAACAGAATTAGTCTAATAAATGTAAGTTATTTATTACTTAAAAAAACATTCAGATATTTGGCATATGCGGTGGAGACGTTTCATGAGAGCAGAGTGCATACGTGTGTGTGTGTGTGTGTGTTGCACCACTTCTGGCTTTTATAACAGCTTGCAACTCTATCAATCAACTTTCACTGATTGCTGTTGTCAGATCAGCTTTGCACTTTTTTCCCCCTACACATTTTACATTTACAAATATTCTGTGTAAAATAACTGTGCAAAAAAAAAAAGGCAATGCATACAAATCCAGGATCGATTGCTTCAGCCTTAATTTACTGGAATTGAGTTTCGACTTTTGATGCAACGAATATTCCTGCGCTTAATTTTTTATGCACTGAACTTTTTTTACACAATCATTTTCACACTGAAGTTCAAAACAATGTTTTTTTTTAACACACATTTTGCTCACACATTTTATTCAGTGAAATAGCATCATTTGTGTGGTGACACGGTTCGGTTCATTTTCGGTACATTAAGAAAACAACTAAATATACATTTTGGGGTTATTTATTTACCAAATTTGCAAAATCTTCCACCAAAAATATATTTCTTAGTGTAATAGTTGATGTGAAGTAATGGGAACATTGGATAGGTCAATAATTCATAATAATATTGATTTTGATTCAATATTATGTTTTGAGCAATGACAGTTTCAAAGAAAAAAAACAGTTTTGTTTTATTAGTCAACATTACAACTTTTTCTAAATTACATTTAACCTTTAAGCTTTTTTATTTCACTTTTGTCATGTTTTTTGTTTATTTGAATAGTATTTTTAGAATACTTTTACCTTGAAAATTATTTCTTTCTTTAAAAAAAAAATGTTGTCTTGAAAATTTAACTTTTACCTTGAAAATTATTTATTTCTTTAAAAAAAAAATGTTGTCTTGAAAATTTAACTTTTACCTTGAAAATTATTTTTTGTCATGAAAGTCAACTTTTACCTTGAAAATCATTTTTTTCTTTAAAAAAAAATGTTTGTCTTGAAAATCAACTTTTACCTTGAAAATATTTTTTTGTCTTGAAAATCAACTTTTACCTTGAAAATAATTTTTTGTCATGAAAATCAACTTTTACCTTGAAAATCATTTGTTTCTTTAAAAAAAAAAAAATTGTCTTGAAAATCAACTTTTACCTTGAAAATAATTTTTTTCATGAAAATCAACTTTTACCATGAAAAAATTATTTTTTGTCATAAAAATCAACTTTTACCTTGAAAATCATTTTTTTCTTTAAAAAAAAAAATGTTGTCTTGAAAATCAACTTTTACCTTGAAAATCATTTTTTGTCATGAAAATCAACTTTTACCTTGAATATCATTTTTTTCTTTAAAAAAATTTTTTTTTCTTGAAAATCAACTTTTACCTTGAAAATAATTTTTTGTCATGAAAATCAACTTTTACCTTGAAAATCATTTTTTTCTTTAAAAAAAAAATTGTCTGAAAATCAACTTTTACCTTGAAAATCATTTTTTGTCATGAAAATCAACTTTTACCTTGAAAATCATTTGTTTCTTTAAAAAAAAATGTTGTCTTGAAAATCAACGTTTACCTGGAAAATCATATTTTCTTTAAAAAAAAATGTCTTGAAAATCAACTTTTACCTTGAAAATAATTGTTTGTCGTGAAAATCAACTTTTACCTTGAATATCATTTTTTTCTTTAAAAAAAAATTTTTTGTCTTGAAAATCAACTTTTACCTTGAAAATCTTTTTTTTTCATGAAAATCAACTTTTACCTTAAAGAATTTTCTTTAAAAAAAATTTTTTGTCTTGAAAATGTAACTTTTACCTTGAAAATCATTTTTTGTCATGAAAATCAACTTTTACCTTGAAAATCATTTTTTTCTTTCAAAAAAAAAATGTTGTCTTGAAAATCAACTTTTACCTTGAAAATCAATTTTTGTCATGAAAATCAACTTTTATCTTGAAAATCATTTTTTTCTTTAAAAAAAAAAATTGTCTTGAAAATCAACTTTTACCTTGAAAATCATTTTTTTCTTTAAAAAAAAGTATTGAAAATAAACTTTTACCTTGAAAATCATTTTTTGTCATGAAAATCAACTTTTACCTTGAATATCATTGTTTTCTTTAAAAAACATTTTTTGTCTTGAAAATCAAATTTTTCCTTGAAAATCTTTTTTTTTTCATGAAAATCAACTTTTACCTTGAAAATCTTTTTTTTCTTTAAAAAAAAATTTTTGTCTTGAAAATTTCATTTTTACCTTGAAAATAATTTTTTGTCATGAAAATTAACTTTTACCTTGAAAATCATTGTTTTCTTTAAAAAAAAAATTTAGTCTTGAAAATCAACTTTTACCTTGAAAATCAATTATTTGAATTAAAATCAACTTTTACCTTGAAAATCATTTTTTTCGTCCAAAAAAAAAATGTCTTGAAAATCAACTTTTACCTTGAAAATAATTTTTTTCTTTAAAAAAAAGTTTTTTGTCTTGAAAATCAACTTTAAACCTTGAAAATAATTTTTTGTCATGAAAATCAACTTTACCTTGAAAATCATTTTTTTCTCTAAAAAAAAATGTCTATAAAATCAACATTTACCTTGAAAATCATTTTTTTCTTTTAAAAAAAATGTCTATAAATTCAACATTTACCTTGAAAATCTTTTTTTTCTTTAAAACAAAATTTTTGTCTTGAAAATTTAATTTTTACCTTGAAAATCATTTTTTGTCATGAAAATTAACTTTTACCTTGAAAATCATTTTTTTCTTAAAAAAAAAAAATTTAGTCTTGAAAATCAACTTTTACCTTGAAAATCAATTTTTGTCATGAAAATCAACTTTTACCTTGAAAATCATTTTTTTCGTCAAAAAAGAAATGTTGTCTTGAAAATCAACTTTTACCTTGAAAATCATTTTTTTCTTTAAAAAAAAGTTTTTTGTCTTTAAAATCAACTTTAAACCTTGAAAATAATTTTTTGTCATGAAAATCAACTTTACCTTGAAAATCATTTTTTTCTTTAAAAAAAAATGTCTCTAAAATCAACATTTACCTTGAAAATCATTTTTTTCTTTAAAAAAAAAGTTTGTCATGAAACTTTAGCTGTGGGCCGCAAATGGCACACTTTTGACACCCCTGCTATAGATTATAAAACATTAAATGTGATAAATCTATGGATAAAAAGCAGAGCCTGACGACGCATGCGCATTTATCATAACTCTCTCTCTCTCTCTCTCTGCCCCTCCCTCACCCATGCTGCTGTTTGTTTTGCTTTTAACCCCTTCTTAACCCTGAACGTACATTGAAAATACACGCAACCCTAACTCAAAATGCCGGACATTTGAGGCATTTTGAGTAAACAATGCACCGTGTGTTGTGCCTCGGTGTGCATTGTTTACACAACGTGCGTTACTCTACTTAATATGTCCGTGTGGAAAGTCGTTGGGTACACCTCCGCACCGAACCGGAACCCCTGTACTGAAACGGTTCAATACAAACACACGTACCGTTACAGCCCTACAACCTACCCATCTCACTCTAACCACTAGGCCACGTTTGATCATCCTCTCCTTTGTTGGAGCCATGATTCATGTCAATCCACCTGCTGCAACAGCTCTCTAAGGTGTGATGTAGGTGTTCACTTTGGAAATGAACATTTACAAGGTGATTCAATGAACTATTCACTTCCAAGTAAACTACTACGGACTACCACAATGTTGTTCTTCATTTGTTTTCATGTTTCTTTGAGACTTAGCAGCTCGGTGACATATTTGGTAGATGAATGTGCATACAACTGTTGTGTACTTGCTGCTTAGACAAGGAATTACCGATGGAAGGACTTATGATCTGTGGAGTGTGATGACACGTTGGTATGATGACCTCATACACACACACACACATGGACACCATAATATTGTGTGTGTGTGTACGTAAATACCATTTACTGGCTGTGAATCTAAAGAAGCCACTAATGAACTGTTATTGACTCATAGTGTGTGTGTGTGTGTGTGTGTGTTTGTGTGTGTGTGTTTGACGTTGCTTTTAAAGGGATCCAATTCAAAAGAACAATCTGGCGTATTATTGAGATGATGTCATGGCGTTGCATAGTGGAGGAGGTTTGTGGCGTTGGAGAGTGACCAGCAGGAAGTGGACAAACTGTAAATGTGGCAGATTAAAGACTTTGTGTGTGGTAGAGAAGGAAGGACTGGACTTTATGATTCAAGGCTGGAAGAGAAGAGCGTTCTTAAACTTGTGGTCCTCACAGGATGCGTTCAGGCACACTGTGGAGTGTCGGCCATCTGCCACGTCAAGTGTTTTGTATCAAACAAACAAACAAAGTAAAGTAGTGAGTCAGCCTCAGTGCCAGTCGGGAGGATTTGATTGTGGAGTGATGTGCTTGACTGACACGTGTAGCGTCTAGTTTCAGTCTTTTTGGTGGAGGTCAGCACCCAAAATCTCTGACGTAGTTTGAGTGTGTAAGAACGCACCGGAAAACATCTCCATGGAGGTTAGTTTGTATCTTTATAACAAAATATGTTTTTGGACACTGAATTTATGGAACTGAATTTTTTTGCATTGGAATTTTGTGATCTGCTTTTTTTATGCGGCTCATTTCATTGAATAAATTAAATCAATTATATTTAATTGAATTGCATTTATTTAATATTAAATAATTTAGCTTAAAAAAGCCTGTTTCTCAGTCTTTTAGAAGTTCAGTGTATAAAAATTAATTGCAGAAAAATGTGAGTTAGGATTGAATGCTTCAGTCTTAATTTACTGGAATTGAATCCTGGCAACAAATATTTCAGCACTAAATGTTTTACACTGATTTTTTTTTATGAATGAATGTTGAAACATTTAATTTTATTAAAATGTAGTGAAAATTAAAATATTAATATTGTTAAATATTATTATAAATATTAAAATTGTATTAATTGTATTTTATTTCACCAAACTGATTTCTATCGCACACATTTTGCACACAAATCTGTTTTCAATGAAATTGTCAACATAATTTGATTCAGTTCACAAAAAAATATACATACATATTTTTACATGAATTCAGTGTAAAAAAAATTGTGTGTATAAAAAATGTAGTGCTGAAAAATATGAGATATGATCGATTGCTTCAGTCTAAATTTTTCCGGAATTGAGTCTTGACTTTTGAAGCAAAGTAAAATTTGGCACTGATTTTTTTTACACTGAATTTTAATGCACTGATTTTTTTTTTTTATAAAATCAGAATTTTGAAACACTGTATTTTGACAAACAAAATTTTCCTCACAATTTTTTATCTAGTGAATTTGTCAGCATAATTCAATGTAAAAAATAAAAAAAATAAAAAATCAGTGTGGAAAAAATTGGGACAGGATGGATTCCTTCGGTCCTAATTTACGGGAATTAAGTCTTGACTTTTGGAGCAAGATTATTACTGTGCTGAATTTTTATTTTTATATTTTATATTTATATTTTTATTACTGTGCTGAATTTTTTTCTGCGCTGACTTTTTCTTACAATCATTTTTTTTTTTACACTAAATTTTTTTACACACTGAATTTTCAAACACACATTTTGCTCACACATTTTTTTTAATGACATGTAGAAAAATTCATTACACAAAATTCCTAAGCAAAAAATTCACATAAATTCAGTGTAAAAAAAAAAAAAAGAATAAAAATAAAAGTGAATGCATTATTGATGTTAATAAAAGAAAGCTTATGACAGTGTAATGCGAGCACCAACAAAGTGTTTTTTACGCACGGACTAGGCATGCAACGATAATAATGATAACAGCCATAAAACACCTAGTAGCTAGTGTTACTTTTTTCAATGAAAATTATTGAAAAACATTCGTCTTATTCCATTCTAAACTTATATAAACACATTGCTGGTTAACTACAGTTTGTTATTCAAATGTGCTCATTGAACTATAAGCTGTGCACTCACGCAAATGTTGGTTGACAGAAATGTTGAAATGTAATATTTATTCTACACATTTTTACAACATTAGTAAAACTTCTCAGAGGGTGAGATAACTCCTGGTAATGTCTTAGAATGGCCAAAGGTATAGATGTGTGTGTCCAAATCTTCTTATTATGGATTTATTACAATCTTTGCAAACTGGGTAACATTTGCTGTGGTCTGGAACAACATGGCGCACACACAACTATAAGAAATGCAGCCAATATGACATAGAGATAATGTGTCATGAAAAATGCAAATATAAATTAATTACACACAGAGGACATAAGTCAAGGAAATTAAAAATATAGCTACAAATGAGGCATAATGATGCAATATGTACATACAGCTAGCCGAAATAGCATGTTAGCATGTATTAGCTTGCAGTCATGCAGTGACCAAATATGCCTGATTAGCACTCCACTCAAGTCAATAACATCAACAAAGCTCACGTCTGTGCGTTTAAGCACAGTATACAACGTTTGGTGGACAAAATGAGACAAAGAAGGAGTGGCATAAAACACGTCTTTCTGTGGCAGCGTCGGAGAAAGTTGTACGTGTAAACAAGCCACGGTGAGTTCAAAGACTGTAGTAGTTGGGACATAACAGCGCTTGCCAATCCTCTCATCAGTGAAGCATGTTTTTAATATAAAGTGTGGCATTTCTAACAATTAGGAAGGTTTGTGTCCTCCAGAGGAAAACAAAATAATATATTTTTACCGCATCTTTTTCCATTTTCATACATTTTTGAGAAAGATCGAGGGAGCGATTAAAGATTTCTATATTCAGAGGAAAAGGAGGCCGAAGTGTTTTTTACGAGGCGTTCAGGAGCTGCTGAACAGAGTAGGACGCCACAGTGCCCGCCAGAAATGATAGATAACAATAATAGTTTACTTACGATGCAGTTTTCATTTATACAACTAATAAAGTGCTAGAGGGTGAAGCAACATTTAAAACAATAACAACTTAGCCATTAAAACAGATACAATACTAAGACTATCAGTGAAGCATAACAACACCAAAATAGTGGCTTCTCTAACATTTTACTGTCAAAAAAATGAGTCGGTGAAAATATTTTCAGTGTGTATAAAAGTAGTTTTTGAGCATATTCAACAATACTTAACTTTGCTAATATTGGTCACAATAACCCCGAATATTACATGCATGTTGGAGTTTTAGCAGCACTAAAACATATTTATTTATTTTTGACTAGTTTAAGAATGCTCTGGCGGAGGTAGAACTATTGTCCTCGGCAACAAAAGGCAAGAATGTGAGTCATTGCGTCACCACAGATGTTGACAACAAAATATGTTCTCTAATTCTCTCAGCAGGGGGGCCTTTGAACTTTTATTCCAACAACACAACCATTGTTACTTCTTGGAACTTGTTGATAGTCATGCATCTCTTCTCTCCTACTGCCCATCAACACACCATGTCAGCGGCTGTCAATCATTGTGGGGCGTGGTCACCTTAGTTTGAGCAGGTAGCACCTAACAGTTTGTTTGTCTTAGATGTTTAGGTAGCACCTGACTGTTTGTTTGTCTTAGATGTTTAGGTAGCAGCTGACTGTTTGTTTGTCTTAAAAGTAAAAAAATATATATTTTTTTGCAGCCCTGTTGGGAATTTGGTGCTTAATGTGCTGCAGGTACAACATGTTGATGTGCTGCAGGTACAACATGTTGATGTGCTGCAGGTACAACATGTTGATGTGCTGCAGGTACAACATGTTGATGTGCTGCAGGTACAACATGTTGATGTGCTGCAGGTACAACATGTTGATGTGCTGCAGGTACAACATGTTGATGTGCTGCAGGTACAACATGTTGATGTGCTGCAGGTACAACATGTTGATGTGCTGCAGGTACAAGGTGTTGATGTGCTGCAGGTACAACATGTTGATGTGCTGCAGGTACAACATGTTGATGTGCTGCAGGTACAACATGTTGATGTGCTGCAGGTACAACATGTTGATGTGCTGCAGGTACAAGGTGTTGATGTGCTGCAGGTACAACATGTTGATGTGCTGCAGGTACAACATGTTGATGTGCTGCAGGTACAAGGTGTTGATGTG
Source organism: Entelurus aequoreus (assembly GCF_033978785.1). Classification (NCBI taxonomy): domain Eukaryota; kingdom Metazoa; phylum Chordata; class Actinopteri; order Syngnathiformes; family Syngnathidae; genus Entelurus; species Entelurus aequoreus. The sequence goes on from NC_084758.1 coordinate 2,237,883, forward strand.
CTGCAGGTACAACATGTTGATGTGCTGCAGGTACAAGGTGTTGATGTGCTGCAGGTACAACATGTTGATGTGCTGCAGGTACAACATGTTGATGTGCTGCAGGTACAAGGTGTTGATGTGCTGCAGGTACAACATGTTGATGTGCTGCAGGTACAACATGTTGATGTGCTGCAGGTACAACATGTTGATGTGCTGCAGGTACAAGGTGTTGATGTGCTGCAGGTACAACATGTTGATGTGCTGCAGGTACAACATGTTGATGTGCTGCAGGTACAAGGTGTTGATGTGCTGCAGGTACAACATGTTGATGTGCTGCAGGTACAAGGTGTTGATGTGCTGCAGGTACAACATGTTGATGTGCTGCAGGTACAACATGTTGATGTGCTGCAGGTACAACATGTTGATGTGCTGCAGGTACAAGGTGTTGATGTGCTGCAGGTACAACATGTTGATGTGCTGCAGGTACAACATGTTGATGTGCTGCAGGTACAACATGTTGATGTGCTGCAGGTACAAGGTGTTGATGTGCTGCAGGTACAACATGTTGATGTGCTGCAGGTACAACATGTTGATGTGCTGCAGGTACAAGGTGTTGATGTGCTGCAGGTACAACATGTTGATGTGCTGCAGGTACAAGGTGTTGATGTGCTGCAGGTACAACATGTTGATGTGCTGCAGGTACAACATGTTGATGTGCTGCAGGTACAAGGTGTTGATGTGCTGCAGGTACAACATGTTGATGTGCTGCAGGTACAACATGTTGATGTGCTGCAGGTACAACATGTTGATGTGCTGCAGGTACAAGGTGTTGATGTGCTGCAGGTACAACATGTTGATGTGCTGCAGGTACAACATGTTGATGTGCTGCAGGTACAAGGTGTTGATGTGCTGCAGGTACAACATGTTGATGTGCTGCAGGTACAAGGTGTTGATGTGCTGCAGGTACAACATGTTGATGTGCTGCAGGTACAAGGTGTTGATGTGCTGCAGGTACAACATGTTGATGTGCTGCAGGTACAACATGTTGATGTGCTGCAGGTACAAGATGTTGATGTGCTGCAGGTACAACATGTTGATGTGCTGCAGGTACAACATGTTGATGTGCTGCAGGTACAAGGTGTTGATGTGCTGCAGGTACAACATGTTGATGTGCTGCAGGTACAACATGTTGATGTGCTGCAGGTACAAGGTGTTGATGTGCTGCAGGTACAACATGTTGATGTGCTGCAGGTACAACATGTTGATGTGCTGCAGGTACAACATGTTGATGTGCTGCAGGTACAAGGTGTTGATGTGCTGCAGGTACAACATGTTGATGTGCTGCAGGTACAACATGTTGATGTGCTGCAGGTACAACATGTTGATGTGCTGCAGGTACAACATGTTGATGTGCTGCAGGTACAACATGTTGATGTGCTGCAGGTACAAGGTGTTGATGTGCTGCAGGTACAACATGTTGATGTGCTGCAGGTACAAGGTGTTGATGTGCTGCAGGTACAACATGTTGATGTGCTGCAGGTACAACATGTTGATGTGCTGCAGGTACAACATGTTGATGTGCTGCAGGTACAACATGTTGATGTGCTGCAGGTACAACATGTTGATGTGCTGCAGGTACAACATGTTGATGTGCTGCAGGTACAAGGTGTTGATGTGCTGCAGGTACAACATGTTGATGTGCTGCAGGTACAAGGTGTTGATGTGCTGCAGGTACAACATGTTGATGTGCTGCAGGTACAACATGTTGATGTGCTGCAGGTACAAGGTGTTGATGTGCTGCAGGTACAACATGTTGATGTGCTGCAGGTACAAGGTGTTGATGTGCTGCAGGTACAAGGTGTGCACACAAAGTTGAGGTCTGGAAGAGACGCTCACTTCTTCATCCAAGATCTCCATGTTGTGAAACATTGTCAGCAAATCAAACATCAACACTGAAATGAAGAGTGAATAGAAAGCCTTGCATCAACACTACACTCTTAAAGATGAGGTCATCCTTGTATTGCCAACCTAAGGTGGTCATCCTTGTATTGCCAACCTAAGGTCATCCTTGTATTGCCAACCTAAGGTCATCCTTGTATTGCCAACCTAAGGTCATCGTTGTATTGCCAACCTAAGGTCATCCTTGTATTGCCAACCTAAGGTCATCCTTGTATTGCCAACCTAAGGTCATCCTTGTATTGCCAACCTAAGGTCATCCTTGTATTGCCAACCTAAGGTCATCCTTGTATTGCCAACCTAAGGTCATCCTTGTATTGCCAACCTAAGGTCATCCTTGTATTGCCAACCTAAGGTCATCGTTGTATTGCCAACCTAAGGTGGTCATCCTTGTATTGCCAACCTAAGGTCATCCTTGTATTGCCAACCTAAGGTCATCCTTGTATTGCCAACCTAAGGTCATCCTTGTATTGCCAACCTAAGGTCATCCTTGTATTGCCAACCTAAGGTCATCCTTGTATTGCCAACCTAAGGTCATCCTTGTATTGCCAACCTAAGGTCATCCTTGTATTGCCAACCTAAGGTCATCCTTGTATTGCCAACCTAAGGTCATCGTTGTATTGCCAACCTAAGGTCATCCTTGTATTGCCAACCTAAGGTCATCGTTGTATTGCCAACCTAAGGTCATCCTTGTATTGCCAACCTAAGGTCATCCTTGTATTGCCAACCTAAGGTCATCGTTGTATTGCCAACCTAAGGTGGTCATCCTTGTATTGCCAACCTAAGGTCATCGTTGTATTGCCAACCTAAGGTGGTCATCGTTGTATTGCCAACCTAAGGTGGTCATCGTTGTATTGGCAATGTTGCTCCTCACTAATCAGCTTCCTTTGCTTTTGCAGATTGAAAGCAACAGAAAGCAAGTGGACGCCTGGAAGGACACTGGGCCACATCATTAGGTACGCCTGCAGACTTGACGCCTGGAAGGACACTGGGCCACATCATTAGGTACGCCTGCAAACTTGACGCCTGGAAGGACACTGGGCCACATCATTAGGTACGCCTGCAAACTTGACGCCTGGAAGGACACTGGGCCACATCATTAGGTACGCCTGCAAACTTGACGCCTGGAAGGACACTGGGCCACATCATTAGGTACGCCTGCAAACTTGACGCCTGGAAGGACACTGGGCCACATCATTAGGTACGCCTGCAAACTTGACGCCTGGAAGGACACTGGGCCACATCATTAGGTACGCCTGCAGACTTGACGCCTGGAAGGACACTGGGCCACATCATTAGGTACGCCTGCAAACTTGACGCCTGGAAGGACACTGGGCCACATCATTAGGTACGCCTGCAAACTTGACGCCTGGAAGGACACTGGGCCACATCATTAGGTACGCCTGCAAACTTGACGCCTGGAAGGACACTGGGCCACATCATTAGGTACGCCTGCAAACTTGACGCCTGGAAGGACACTGGGCCACATCATTAGGTACGCCTGCAAACTTGACGCCTGGAAGGACACTGGGCCACATCATTAGGTACGCCTGCAAACTTGACGCCTGGAAGGACACTGGGCCACATCATTAGGTACGCCTGCAAACTTGACGCCTGGAAGGACACTGGGCCACATCATTAGGTACGCCTGCAGACTTGACGCCTGGAAGGACACTGGGCCACATCATTAGGTACGCCTGCAAACTTGACGCCTGGAAGGGACACTGGGCCCACATCATTAGGTACGCCTGCAAACTTGACGCCTGGAAGGACACTGGGCCACATCATTAGGTACGCCTGCAAACTTGACGCCTGGAAGGACACTGGGCCACATCATTAGGTACGCCTGCAAACTTGACGCCTGGAAGGACACTGGGCCACATCATTAGGTACGCCTGCAAACTTGACGCCTGGAAGGACACTGGGCCACATCATTAGGTACGCCTGCAAACTTGACGCCTGGAAGGACACTGGGCCACATCATTAGGTACGCCTGCAAACTTGACGCCTGGAAGGACACTGGGCCACATCATTAGGTACGCCTGCAAACTTGACGCCTGGAAGGGACACTGGGCCACATCATTAGGTACGCCTGCAAACTTGACGCCTGGAAGGACACTGGGCCACATCATTAGGTACGCCTGCAAAACTTGACGCCTGGAAGGACACTGGGCCACATCATTAGGTACGCCTGCAAACTTGACGCCTGGAAGGACACTGGGCCACATCATTAGGTACGCCTGCAAACTTGACGCCTGGAAGGACACTGGGCCACATCATTAGGTACGCCTGCAAACTTGACGCCTGGAAGGACACTGGGCCACATCATTAGGTACGCCTGCAAACTTGACGCCTGGAAGGACGCTGGGCCACATCATTAGGTACGCCTGCAAACTTGACGCCTGGAAGGACACTGGGCCACATCATTAGGTACGCCTGCAAACTTGACGCCTGGAAGGACACTGGGGCACATCATTAGGTTACGCCTGCAAACTTGGACGCCTGGAAGGACACTGGGCCACATCATTAGGTACGCCTGCAAACTTGACGCCTGGAAGGACACTGGGCCACATCATTAGGTACGCCTGCAAACTTGACGCCTGGAAGGACGCTGGGCCACATCATTAGGTACGCCTGCAAACTTGACGCCTGGAAGGACACTGGGCCACATCATTAGGTACGCCTGCAAACTTGACGCCTGGAAGGACACTGGGCCACATCATTAGGTACGCCTGCAAACTTGACGCCTGGAAGGACACTGGGCCACATCATTAGGTACGCCTGCAAACTTGACGCCTGGAAGGACACTGGGCCACATCATTAGGTACGCCTGCAGACTTGACGCCTGGAAGGACACTGGGCCACATCATTAGGTACGCCTGCAAACTTGACGCCTGGAAGGACACTGGGCCACATCATTAGTACGCCTGCAGACTTGACGCCTGGAAGGACACTGGGCCCACATCATTAGGTACGCCTGCAACTTGACGCCTGGAAGGACACTGGGCCACATCATAGGTACGCCTGCAAACTTGACGCCTGGAAGGACACTGGGCCACATCATTAGGTACGCCTGCAAACTTGACGCCTGGAAGGACACTGGGCCAACATCATTAGGTACGCCTGCAAACTTGACGCCTGGAAGGACACTGGGCCACATCATTAGGTACGCCTGCAAACTTGACGCCTGGAAGGACACTGGGCCACATCATTAGGTACGCCTGCAGACTTGACGCCTGGAAGGACACTGGGCCACATCATTAGGTACGCCTGCAAACTTGACGCCTGGAAGGACACTGGGCCACATCATTAGGTACGCCTGCAGACTTGACGCCTGGAAGGACACTGGGCCACATCATTAGGTACGCCTGCAAACTTGATGCCTGGAAGGACACTGGGCACATCATTAGGTACGCCTGCAAACTTGACGCCTGGAAGGGACACTGGGCCACATCATTAGGTACGCCTGCAAACTTGACGCCTGGAAGGACACTGGGCCACATCATTAGGGTACGCCTGCAAACTTGACGCCTGGAAGGACACTGGGCCACATCATTAGGTACGCCTGCAAACTTGACGCCTGGAAGGACACTGGGCCACATCATTAGGTACGCCTGCAGACTTGACGCCTGGAAGGACACTGGGCCACATCATTAGGTACGCCTGCAAAACTTGACGCCTGGAAGGACACTGGGCCACATCATTAGGTACGCCTGCAAACTTGACGCCTGGAAGGACACTGGGCCACATCATTAGGTACGCCTGCAAACTTGACGCCTGGAAGGACACTGGGCCACATCATTAGGTACGCCTGCAAACTTGACGCCTGGAAGGACACTGGGCCACATCATTAGGTACGCCTGCAAACTTGACGCCTGGAAGGACACTGGGCCACATCATTAGGTACGCCTGCAAACTTGACGCCTGGAAGGACACTGGGCCACATCATTAGGTACGCCTGCAAACTTGACGCCTGGAAGGACACTGGGCCACATCATTAGGTACGCCTGCAGACTTGACGCCTGGAAGGACACTGGGCCACATCATTAGGTACGCCTGCAAACTTGACGCCTGGAAGGACACTGGGCCACATCATTAGGTACGCCTGCAAACTTGACGCCTGGAAGGACACTGGGCCACATCATTAGGTACGCCTGCAAACTTGACGCCTGGAAGGACACTGGGCCACATCATTAGGTACGCCTGCAAACTTGACGCCTGGAAGGACACTGGGCCACATCATTAGGTACGCCTGCAAACTTGACGCCTGGAAGGACACTGGGCCACATCATTAGGTACGCCTGCAAACTTGACGCCTGGAAGGACACTGGGCCACATCATTAGGTACGCCTGCAAACTTGACGCCTGGAAGGACACTGGGCCACATCATTAGGTACGCCTGCAAACTTGACGCCTGGAAGGACACTGGGCCACATCATTAGGTACGCCTGCAAACTTGACGCCTGGAAGGACACTGGGCCACATCATTAGGTACGCCTGCAAACTTGACGCCTGGAAGGACACTGGGCCACATCATTAGGTACGCCTGCAAACTTGACGCCTGGAAGGACACTGGGCCACATCATTAGGTACGCCTGCAAACTTGACGCCTGGAAGGACACTGGGCCACATCATTAGGTACGCCTGCAAACTTGACGCCTGGAAGGACACTGGGCCACATCATTAGGTACGCCTGCAAACTTGACGCCTGGAAGGACGCTGGGCCACATCATTAGGTACGCCTGCAAACTTGACGCCTGGAAGGACACTGGGCCACATCATTAGGTACGCCTGCAAACTTGACGCCTGGAAGGACACTGGGCCACATCATTAGGTACGCCTGCAAACTTGACGCCTGGAAGGACACTGGGCCACATCATTAGGTACGCCTGCAAACTTGACGCCTGGAAGGACACTGGGCCACATCATTAGGTACGCCTGCAAACTTGACGCCTGGAAGGACGCTGGGCCACATCATTAGGTACGCCTGCAAACTTGACGCCTGGAAGGACACTGGGCCACATCATTAGGTACGCCTGCAAACTTGACGCCTGGAAGGACACTGGGCCACATCATTAGGTACGCCTGCAAACTTGACGCCTGGAAGGACACTGGGCCACATCATTAGGTACGCCTGCAAACTTGACGCCTGGAAGGACACTGGGCCACATCATTAGGTACGCCTGCAGACTTGACGCCTGGAAGGACACTGGGCCACATCATTAGGTACGCCTGCAAACTTGACGCCTGGAAGGACACTGGGCCACATCATTAGGTACGCCTGCAGACTTGACGCCTGGAAGGACACTGGGCCACATCATTAGGTACGCCTGCAAACTTGACGCCTGGAAGGACACTGGGCCACATCATTAGGTACGCCTGCAAACTTGACGCCTGGAAGGACACTGGGCCACATCATTAGGTACGCCTGCAAACTTGACGCCTGGAAGGACACTGGGCCACATCATTAGGTACGCCTGCAAACTTGACGCCTGGAAGGACACTGGGCCACATCATTAGGTACGCCTGCAAACTTGACGCCTGGAAGGACACTGGGCCACATCATTAGGTACGCCTGCAGACTTGACGCCTGGAAGGACACTGGGCCACATCATTAGGTACGCCTGCAAACTTGACGCCTGGAAGGACACTGGGCCACATCATTAGGTACGCCTGCAGACTTGACGCCTGGAAGGACACTGGGCCACATCATTAGGTACGCCTGCAAACTTGACGCCTGGAAGGACACTGGGCCACATCATTAGGTACGCCTGCAAACTTGACGCCTGGAAGGACACTGGGCCACATCATTAGGTACGCCTGCAAACTTGACGCCTGGAAGGACACTGGGCCACATCATTAGGTACGCCTGCAAACTTGACGCCTGGAAGGACACTGGGCCACATCATTAGGTACGCCTGCAAACTTGACGCCTGGAAGGACACTGGGCCACATCATTAGGTACGCCTGCAAACTTGACGCCTGGAAGGACACTGGGCCACATCATTAGGTACGCCTGCAAACTTGACGCCTGGAAGGACACTGGGCCACATCATTAGGTACGCCTGCAAACTTGACGCCTGGAAGGACACTGGGCCACATCATTAGGTACGCCTGCAAACTTGACGCCTGGAAGGACACTGGGCCACATCATTAGGTACGCCTGCAAACTTGACGCCTGGAAGGACACTGGGCCACATCATTAGGTACGCCTGCAAACTTGACGCCTGGAAGGACACTGGGCCACATCATTAGGTACGCCTGCAAACTTGACGCCTGGAAGGACACTGGGCCACATCATTAGGTACGCCTGCAAACTTGACGCCTGGAAGGACGCTGGGCCACATCATTAGGTACGCCTGCAAACTTGACGCCTGGAAGGACACTGGGCCACATCATTAGGTACGCCTGCAAACTTGACGCCTGGAAGGACACTGGGCCACATCATTAGGTACGCCTGCAAACTTGACGCCTGGAAGGACACTGGGCCACATCATTAGGTACGCCTGCAAACTTGACGCCTGGAAGGACACTGGGCCACATCATTAGGTACGCCTGCAAACTTGACGCCTGGAAGGACGCTGGGCCACATCATTAGGTACGCCTGCAAACTTGACGCCTGGAAGGACACTGGGCCACATCATTAGGTACGCCTGCAAACTTGACGCCTGGAAGGACACTGGGCCACATCATTAGGTACGCCTGCAAACTTGACGCCTGGAAGGACACTGGGCCACATCATTAGGTACGCCTGCAAACTTGACGCCTGGAAGGACACTGGGCCACATCATTAGGTACGCCTGCAAACTTGACGCCTGGAAGGACACTGGGCCACATCATTAGGTACGCCTGCAAACTTGACGCCTGGAAGGACACTGGGCCACATCATTAGGTACGCCTGCAAACTTGACGCCTGGAAGGACACTGGGCCACATCATTAGGTACGCCTGCAAACTTGATCCATGTTCTGGTAGGTGATGATGATGATGGTGATGGTGATGATGATGATGATGATGATGATGATGGTGATGATGATGATGATGATGAAGTTGAAGAAGCATGAAGTGTTGTCCTCTCCATGCGTCCACACCACAGTGCTTTTCCCTGAGGGCCACATGGCACTTATGTTTGGCCCCAGAGGGCCGCTTCTAACAGTGAATACTAGTATTACATCATTGTTTTATGCATTTTATTAGTAGATTTCAAAAAGAAAAAAAAAATGCTAAAAACTATGGTAAGTGCAATACTTTCACCTCTAAATGTAGTGTATATTACTGTAAATGTAGTGTATATTACTGTATATGTAGTGTATATTACTGTAAATGTAGTGTATATTACTGTAAATGTAGTGTATATTACTCTAAATTTAGTGTATATTACTGTATATGTAGTGCATATTACTGTAAATGTAGTGTATATTACTGTAAATGTAGTGTATATTACTCTAAATTTAGTGTATATTACTGTATATGTAGTGCATATTACTGTATATGTAGTGTATACTACTGTATATCTAGTGTATATTACTGTAAATGTAGTGTGTATTACTGTAAATGTAGTGTGTATTACTTTATATGTAGTGTGTATTACTGTATATGTAGTGTATAGTAGTGTATATTACTGTATATGTAGTGTATATTACTGTAAATGTAGTGTATATTACTGTAAATGTAGTGTATATTACTGTATATGTAATGTATATTACTGTATATGTAATGTATATTACTGTAAATGTAGTGTATATGACTGTAAATTTAGTTTATATTACTGTATATGTAGTGCATATTACTGTATATGTAGTGTATATTACTGTAAATGTAGTGTATACTACTGTATATGTAGTGTGTATTACTGTAAATGTAGTGTATATTACTTTATATGTAGTGTATATTACTGTATATGTAGTGTATATTACTGTAAATGTGCATATTACCGTATATGTAGTGTATATTACTGTATATGTAGTGCGTATTACTGTATATGTAGTGTATATTACTGTAAATGTAGTGCGTATTACTGTATATGTAGTGTATATTACTGTAAATGTAGTGTATATTACTGTAAATGTAGTGCATGTTACTGTATATGTAGTGTATATTACTGTAAATGTAGTGCATATTACTGTATATGTAGTGTATATTACTGTATATGTAGTGTGTATTACTGTAACTGTAGTACGTATTACTGTATATGTAGTGTATATTACTGTATATGTAGTGTGTATTACTGTAAATGTAGTGTATATTACTGTAAATGTAGTGCGTATTACTGTATATGTAGTGTATATTACTGTAAATGTAGTGCATATTACTGTATATGTAGTGTATATTACTGTATATGTAGTGTATATTACTGTAAATGTAGTGCGTATTACTGTATATGTAGTGTATATTACTGTAAATGTAGTGCGTATTACTGTATATGTAGTGTATATTACTGTAAATGTAGTGTATATTACTGTAAATGTAGTGCATATTACTGTATATGTAGTGTATATTACTGTAAATGTAGTGCATATTACTGTATATGTAGTGTATATTACTGTATATGTAGTGTGTATTACTGTAAATGTAGTACGTATTACTGTATATGTAGTGTATATTACTGTAAATGTAGTGTATATTACTGTAAATGTAGTGCGTATTACTGTATATGTAGTGTATATTACTGTAAATGTAGTGCATATTACTGTATATGTAGTGTATATTACTGTATATGTAGTGTATATTACTCTAAATGTAGTGCGTATTACTGTATATGTAGTGTATATTACTGTAAATGTAGTGCGTATTACTGTATATGTAGTGTATATTACTGTATATGTAGTGTGTATTACTGTATATGTAGTGTATATTACTGTAAATGTAGTGAGCATTACTGTATATGTAGTGTATATTACTGTATATGTAGTGTATATTACTGTAAATGTAGTGTGTATTACTGTATATGTAGTGTATATTACTGTAAATGTAGTGCATATTACTGTATATGTAGTGTATATTACTGTATATGTAGTATATATTACTGTAAATGTAGTGTGTATTACTGTAAATGTAGTGTATTACTGTAAATGTAGTGTATATTACTGTAAATGTAGTGAGCATTACTGTATATGTAGTGTAAAATACAGTAAATGTAGTGCATATTACTGTATATGTAGTGTATATTACTGTAAATGTAGTGTATATTACTGTATATGTAGTGTATATTACTGTAAATGTAGTGTATATTACTGTATATGTAGTGTATATTACTGTAAATGTAGTGTGTATTACTGTATATGTAGTGTATATTACTGTAAATGTAGTGCATATTACTGTATATGTAGTGTATATTACTGTAAATGTAGTGTATATTACTGTATATGTAGTGTATATTACTGTAAATGTAGTGTATATTACTGTATATGTAGTGTGTATTACTGTATATGTAGTGTGTATTACTGTATGTGTAGTGTGTATTACTGTAAATGTAGTGAGCATTACTGTATATGTAGTGTATATGTAGTGTATAGTAGTGTATATTACAGTAAATGTAGTGCATATTACTGTATATGTAGTGTATATTACTGTATATGTAGTGTATATTACTGTAAATGTAGTGCGTATTACTGTATATGTAGTGTATATTACTGTAAATGTAGTGCATATTACTGTATATGTAGTGTATATTGCTGTATATGTAGTATATATTACTGTAAATGTAGTGCGTATTACTGTATATGTAGTGTATATTACTGTAAATGTAGTGTATATTACTGTATATGTAGTGTGTATTACTGTATATGTAGTGTGTATTACTGTATGTGTAGTGTGTATTACTGTAAATGTAGTGAGCATTACTGTATATGTAGTGTATATGTAGTGTATAGTAGTGTATATTACAGTAAATGTAGTGCATATTACTGTATATGTAGTGTATATTACTGTATATGTAGTGTATATTACTGTAAATGTAGTGCGTATTACTGTATATGTAGTGTATATTACTGTAAATGTAGTGCATATTACTGTATATGTAGTGTATATTGCTGTATATGTAGTATATATTACTGTAAATGTAGTGCGTATTACTGTATATGTAGTGTATATTACTGTAAATGTAGTGTATATTACTGTAAATGTAGTGCATATTACTGTATATGTAGTGTATATTACTGTAAATGTAGTGTATATTACTGTATATGTAGTGTATATTACTGTAAATGTAGTGTATATTACTGTATATGTAGTGTGTATTACTGTAAATGTAGTGAGCATTACTGTATATGTAGTGTATATGTAGTGTATAGTAGTGTATATTACAGTAAATGTAGTGCATATTACTGTATATGTAGTGTATATTACTGTATATGTAGTGTATATTACTGTAAATGTAGTGCGTATTACTGTATATGTAGTGTATATTACTGTAAATGTAGTGCATATTACTGTATATGTAGTGTATATTGCTGTATATGTAGTATATATTACTGTAAATGTAGTGCGTATTACTGTATATGTAGTGTATATTACTGTATATGTAGTGCATATTACTGTATATGTAGTGTATATTACTGTAAATGTAGTGTATATTACTGTAAATGTAGTGTGTATTACTGTAAATGTAGTGTATTGCTGTAAATGTAGTGTATATTACTGTAAATGTAGTGAGCATTACTGTATATGTAGTGTATATTACAGTAAATGTAGTGCATATTACTGTATATGTAGTGTATATTACTGTAAATGTAGTGTATATTACTGTATATGTAGTGTATATTACTGTAAATGTAGTGTATTACTGTAAATGTAGTGTATATTACTGTAAATGTAGTGAGCATTACTGTATATGTAGTGTATATTACTGTAAATGTAGTGTATATTACTGTAAATGTAGTGCATATTACTGTAAATGTAGTGCATATTACTGTATATGTAGTGCATATTACTGTATATGTAGTGTATATTACTGTAAATGTAGTGCGTATTACTGTATATGTAGTGTATATTACTGTAAATGTAGTGCGTATTACTGTATATGTAGTGTATATTACTGTATATGTAGTGTATATTACTGTAAATGTAGTGCGTATTACTGTATATGTAGTTTATATTACTGTAAATGTAGTGTGTATTACTGTAAATGTAGTGAGCATTACTGTATATGTAGTGTATATGTAGTGTATAGTAGTGTATATTACAGTAAATGTAGTGCATATTACTGTATATGTAGTGTATATTACTGTATATGTAGTGTATATTACTGTAAATGTAGTGCGTATTACTGTATATGTAGTGTATATTACTGTAAATGTAGTGCATATTACTGTATATGTAGTTAATATTACTGTATATGTAGTATATATTACTGTAAATGTAGTGCGTATTACTGTATATGTAGTGTATATTACTGTATATGTAGTGCATATTACTGTATATGTAGTGTATATTACTGTAAATGTAGTGTGTATTACTGTAAATGTAGTGTATTACTGTAAATGTAGTGTATATTACTGTAAATGTAGTGAGCATTACTGTATATGTAGTGTATCGTAGTGTATATTACAGTAAATGTAGTGCATATTACTGTATATGTAGTGTATATTACTGTATATGTAGTGTATATTACTGTAAATGTAGTGTATATTACTGTAAATGTAGTGTGTATTACTGTATATGTAGTGTATATTACTGTAAATGTTGTGCATATTACTGTAAATGTAGTGCGTATTACTGTATATGTAGTGTATATTACTGTAAATGTAGTGTATATTACTGTAAATGTAGTGTATATTACTGTAAATGTAGTGCTAGTTTTAAAAAAAATACTAGACAGATGACTGATAACTTATTTATATGCATTAATTTTAAATATACATTGAAGTGTAGTTTGTGCAATACTGGCAGTGTTTTTTGACCATTGTTGGGTGGAGCGCCCCCTAGAGGGCTGCAAAATATGTGTTTCTCAGCTGTGGTGCGTATGCTTGTAATACACTTCTCCACCACTTGTGGCAGTAATGACAACATCAAACAGAGGAAGTCATAGAGACGTTTCCTAAGCGCAAAAACTAGGACTAAAGTGTTGAAGCTGTGTTTTCAGTTGTTGTTCGTTTAGTTGAAAAACATTTACTCGCTGTTTTAATGCCGTGAACCGCAAGTAAAACCGTGCGTAGCGTTTTTGCTCGATAAGATTCTTTGTTTATCACTCCGAGCAACTTCTGTAAGTTTTACAATATAACTAAAACAATTGTTACTTACTAAAGCGTCCCATGTGTGATGTCTGCAGGAGTGTTTTCATGCATAGTTGTACATGCTATCATAATGTAATCACGCCAGTGTCGTTAGCATTAGCTAATATGCTAACACGTTTACGAGTGTCTTTGTTAGTATCATTAACTTACAATGGCATTCTTTTTGTATTGTTTGTTTTATAAATTCCCCAAAACGTCAATGTAGAGTTATTGAGTCTGTTTAACTGATTGGAGAGCTAGCTACCATGACTTCTGTTTTGTTTGATCAGCCCTTTTACTGCCGTGTTACACACACCGTTTGGAAACAATTAAGGAATGTAAATAAACATTTACAGAATATTTCTGTGTACATAACTCATTTCACAACATATATATCAGTGCGGCTAATTAATGGAAAAATATTTGTTTCTTCTAAAATGTTGTGGTGCGTCTTATATACTCTATAGGACTCTATCGTCCGGAAAATACAGTATCATTTCCAGTTTTAAGGAAACATATTTCAACATATTCAACATCAACATATTTCTCCTGCTTACCATCACTAGTATAATATAAATGTCTTATTTGACATTTCATTTTTTTTGTTTATCTCCTTTATTGATGTGCATTTTTGATCAATAGACAATTAAACTTAAACACATATTTACACACCTATGCTTGAGAAGGAACAGAATGAAGAAAATCATATATTTCCTGCCCCCGTCAACATAATAAGTAGTCTTACTTCATGGATAGCCCAGATTCACAAGCATACAAACCAAACAAATACATCCAAATATAATGAAAACAAACAAAAATATTAAAAAATATTTTAAAATAATTTAAAAAAATTAAAAATAA